>NW_017295972.1:24068-26320 GCF_001594075.2 Trachymyrmex cornetzi
ACATTGATGTCTAATATATTCAAATTTTTTAAATGAACTGTTCCCAAAAAATTTCAAACTAAACCTATGTAGTCGATGCAAGTGAGGTGGGACAATATTGTTCGCGATACAGTATCTTAAGAATCTAGCGTGTAAAAGACTTTTAGTTAAACAAATACGAACTTAATCCATGACTTTAGTAATCTAACTGTTTCCGGTCCAAAAACGGAACAAACGAATTCAAAAAAGGAAGAATATTGAGGTGGACGCATATTTACAGTCTGCGTATAATAAATCCGTTAATAAATCAAACTAATCAACAAATTATAATTTTTTTTGCAGTTATCACCTCTGTTAATAATAAAACTTTAACGACAATACTGAAATTGCAATTTTAAAAAAATTGAGTTTGAAATATATTGTGACGTGACATTTTGTCCGTCACTGTACGGACTTGTCGACGGCGGACTCGCGCTTCCTACCGGCTCGAAGGGCGAGCACGCAGGCGAGTGCGCACGCGAGCGCGCGTGCAAGCACACCTGCGAACGTGCGTTAAAACTCGCGTCATTTATTTTACTCGGCAGATTTTCTTCTTTTGTATTAGCATTTCTTTTGCGTAATGATCAAGCGTATCAGAAAGCGTAGACGCGCCACGGATCACGCTCGGCAGCTGCTATGAAATTTCATTGTATCGTCGTGCCGTCTCGCCCGCCACCCTTGGAAGGAAGACCGAAGAAGGACAGGATTGGAGGGAAGGCCGAAGAAGCGAAGAGAGAAGGACGCACATCCGGGAGCCCGGATAAGCAGGTTGTATTATTTCATATCATTGCTCGTAACCGCTGTCGCATAAGAAATGGAACCATACTTTCACCATGCACCCCTTGCAGAGCACCGGAGGAGGCCAGAATTCCCGGCCACCCTTGAGGGGCCGGACGGACATCCGTCGGGAGCATAGGGCCCCGACGGGGAGCGAGAGGGAAACCCATCCAGACCTCCTCCGCCAGGCCAGGAAGTGCGGGGGCCGTGAGCAGAGACACCACCCTTGAAAAGGACATTCATTGCACGCTCGTATGAGCCAGGATTCAAGGCCGCGCAGGACTGCACGGCACGCACGGATACCGTGACACACGGAAGACAATCATCGTGACTACCACCCCCCGCAGGAGGGGGGGAGCGCTAAGCAGCTTGCGAGAATCTGCCGGGAGCTCCCGGGCCTCACTCTTGCTGTGGCCGAGCCGGAAAGCTGTACAGGAAGTGCGAGATTGCTGCCGTCAAGTCAGGGTGCGAAGCCAAAGACTACCGAGGGATTCGTAAGAGGAGATTAAGAGGACGGAGAGGACAGCTAGGGGGAGACGAGCGTCATCGCTTGTGAAGCTGCCGACCGGGGTACGTCGCCGGGTGGATCGCACGTAAGCCAGCTCATATCGTAACGAGAGATTGGCGTAATGGCCGCCGTGTAGAACCACGGAACCGCGAGCCACGTGTCATCCTCTCGAGCCTTGGAAGTAATTAGCTGTCGCGTTTCGAGAGTCAGAGTAAGGGGAAGAATATTCATTGCCGAGTTGAAGTAAATTAGAGTCGTTCAGAGAGTATCGAGGACCGAGTCGCGCTCGTCCTCTCGCCACAGGGGAGTCACTTCCGGTTTCCGAGTAGAGTAGAGTCGCGTGGAAACACGTAGAGTAGTCGCGTTGTCGTGTCTCGTTGTGTCGCGTAACGACGCTTATCGTAGTTGCATTACTGTTTAGTATCGCGTCTCGTAGGCACGCTTGCCATAATTGTGTCGCCGAGCATTGGGCTGTCGCATCGGAACGCGGATTGTCGCTTTGCCGAGTTAACTTCCGGTTGTGGTGTTACCGAGTTGAGTACGCTTCCGGGATTCACGTTGTCGAGTAGAGTCGTGTTGCATAGAGGCGTTCGCTATAATCGTGTCGCACCACCGTCGTGGCGTCGGCCGCGGGCCGGCGTTACACGTCCGGAAATCTGGTGGTACAGCGGGTACGGGTTCTTGCCGGTGTCGAGGGGCGGGCGTTTGACACCGTCGGAAGATACCGCGGGGAAGGTCGGGGCTCGTGCTGTAGCGTATGACCGGCGTCCGGCGCTAGAAGTAAGTTAGCGGCTCTCTGTGCGAGTACCGAGAGTATCGAGTAGAGCGGAGGAGCGAGGCTCCGGAAAGTACTTGTAATTGCGTCACCAATGTAATTAGTTCTACTTTATCATATTTCCTCAAATATAATTGTTCTTATTATTACGCTCTCGCGTAGTTTATTCTTGTG
>NW_017295972.1:26373-27489 GCF_001594075.2 Trachymyrmex cornetzi
CCCCCTGCCGTCGCGAATCGGTTACGGGCAAAGGTAAGGAGATTTCGGAAAGAGTGGCACGCTCTCTCGTGCCTGGCGCTCAACTTAGTAATAAAAATTACAATCTTGGCCGAAAAACCACCTGGCTGTCGCAAAATTCAGTTACCGAGGGAAAGGAAATACTTTTGCGTACTAGGTGTACGAAGAACGCGCAACGAAGTTGTGTCGTTGCTCGCGAGCAGTGATGCACATTTGGATCCCCGGCAGTGATGCACATCTGTCTCCCGGGCAACACGAGAATCATCCCCACCACTCTCGCTGTCTCGCTCCCTCTCGCGCAGCCGCTGCGCGAGAGCGAACGAGACAGCGAGAGTGGTGAGAGTGATTCTCGTGTTGCCGGGGAGCTAAATGTGCACCACTGCTCCCCGGCAACACGGAATCCAGCCCCACCACTTTTACCCCCACCTACCGGCATCGAGTCGGCCGTCTTCGCCGCGAGTGCGAGCGAGACAGCGAGAAGCAGCGACCGTCCTTTTAGCTCTACCAGTAAATCGTAAACACATGCGAGTATTAGAGCGAAAAGGACGGCCGCTCTATCTCGCTGTCTCGCTTTCTCTGCTAGTCGCTTGTTATAAGCGAAAACCGAAAATGTACTTTCTCGGCCGCTCGGCGTATTCTTGTACAGGGTATCCCGATCTTTTTTGCCAATCACTTTTGTATTCATAGAGCGGATTACTGATTCGAACTGAGTCGAAAAGTCCTCTACCATTTTGCAATTTTCGCAATAGTTAACAAGATATTAATTACTAAAAATTGCAAAATATTAAAATGTTATAATAATAAGGCTCAAAAAATTAAAAAAATGAAAGAAAAAGGGCCACGAGCCTAAGAATAAGTCGTTGTAAAAAGTGATGTTTTAAAAAATACAAAATAAATATGTCATGTAGTCACAATATAAAATTTTAATATGCCGGCAATATAAACAAACACACAAACGTTTCGATCCCTGTTCGATCATTATCAATGTTAGATACACTACTCAATAAAATTAAAGGATCACTTGTTTCACCCTGCAAAAATAGGCAAATTTCGAGATAGAATAACTTCGTCAAAAATCATCCTATCGAGATTTTTAAA
>NW_017295972.1:29851-31024 GCF_001594075.2 Trachymyrmex cornetzi
ACGAGCCTAAGAATAAGTCGTTAGGAAATAGTGATGTTTTAAAAAATACAAAATAAATATGTCATGTAGTCACAATATAAAATTATAATATGCCGGCAATGAACAATATAAACAAACACAAACGTTTCGATCCCTGTTGGATCATTATCAATGTTAGATACATAAAAATAAGACGGTGAAAATATTACAAAGTTAAAAATTAAAATTCGCTCTCAGTCGCAAGTAAAAATGTAATAAAACTCACAGTAATTAATAAAATAAAATTCGATCAGTATGAGTAAAGAAGTTCTGTGAACGTTGTAATAAGTTGCAATACATGCTTCAGGTTATCAGTTGTAAATTAAAGTAATTCGTATCTGTTAAAAAGAACATAAATATTATAAACATATAATATTGAGTATATGAAATAAAACGCAAGTATAAAAATATATAAAAAATGTATAAAATAAAACGCAAAGTATAAAAATGTAATCCATAAGGCAAAGAGTAAAATTAAAAATTGACAATAAAAAAGTATTCTAAGATTTAGTAAGCAGTAAACAAAAAATCCAGTCGTAATAATAAAAATTGTATGATATCTAGTTACTAAGTAAAATATATATAATAAAAATTTTTTTAATAATAATACCAATTAGAATAACAGATAATATATCTAATAGAAATGAATATAACGGATAATATATATAATAACAATTAAAATAACGGATAATGTATATAAATTTAAAAAATTTTATAATAACAATTAAAATAACAGAAATAGCTACCTTGCAAATCGTGCGTCAGTATAATATAAAATTAATTTTCAGACAATGCGATGAGAGTGGAACGGTCATGTCTCAAGTATGTTTCGAGACAATATGAAAAACGACAAACTGTTGTAAGAAGGTTGAAATGGTAAAAACAGAAGGAAGGGGTACATAAGAGTGGGAAGAATAAAATAGAGGGAGAAATGAAAGAGGAAAGAAAAGAAGTAAGAAAGGAAGGAAAACAGTTAAGAAGGAGAAAGAGATTGAATAATTTGAGAGTAAGAATCAGGTAATGATTCAGTATCGTTCATATAGTCCTTGTTTCTGTCTTTTAATGTGAATCATTTCAGATACTAATCTTTTGTTATAAGAAGACTCGCAATCCAAAATTCTCACATCATCCCATTTAAAATTGTGGTCTAAATTG
>NW_017295972.1:31470-32705 GCF_001594075.2 Trachymyrmex cornetzi
TCTTTTTATGATAAATGTCGAATATAATTCTATGATCATCTATGATGAGTGTTGTGTCTAAAAAACTTAATCTGCCATCCGAACCAACCTCCAAGGTAAATTGCAATCTAGTATGTAAGGAGTTAAAAGTATTCAAAGCATCGTTTATATTGTTAGATGGAAGCGCAAGAATAACATCATCAACATATCTAAAATAAAACAATGGCTGTACTAATAATCTACTGATTGCTATTTTTTCCAGATCTTGCATAACAATGTCGGCGATAACTGGTAATAACGGTGAACCCATTGGAGTACCAAATACTTGTTTGTAAATTTAATATTAAAAGCAAAAAAGGTAGAATCTAAAATAAATTTAACTGCAAAAGTAAATTCATTTTTTGAAATGTTAGTCTTCGTCGAAATGTATTCCCATCTCCTGTCAATGCTATTCAATGCTAGATCAACAGGAATATTAGTAAAAAGGGAAACTACATCCAACGAAGCCAAAACATATTGAGAATCAAACCTTTTACCATTTAATTTCTCAACTAAATGGAAACTGTCTTTAATGTGGCTAAAAGTCATCTTTGGTATGCTGTCGTTAATAATGTTATGTAGAAAAAGAGAAAGAGAATATAAAGGACTAATATAATATTATTATTCGAATGAAATTTAATAATTTATTAAGATATTTACCCACAAAACGTGATAAATTCTATAAAATACATTCAATTATTTCGCTATGTATAATACATTTTTAAAATAATTAAAGATTATACAACATATAAATTACAGTTAAATAATAGTTATTAAATAACATGAAAACAAACGAAAAACGAAAAAAAAATTTTTTTTTCTTAATACTAAGAGAAATTATAATTAAAATAGTAATAACAATAATGAAATTACAATAAATAAATAATAATAACTAATATACTTTCTTTCTACTAATAAAAATGATATTAATTATAATGTCGAGATAGTAATAATTACATAGCCTGACATAAATTTGATCTTCGAAACGGCAGTATACAGGGTGTACCGATCTTTTTTGCCAATCACTTTTGTATAGATAGAGCGGACTAAACATAATTGAAAAGTCCTCCACCATTTTGCAATTTTCGCAATAGTGTTAACAAGATATTAATAATTACTAAAAATTTGCAAAATATTAGTCTTGAATAATTTTTTACTCAAATACTATCAACTTTACAGAAAAACTGCAAGAGACAAAAATTATTTATTTTCTTCTC
>NW_017295972.1:33136-33345 GCF_001594075.2 Trachymyrmex cornetzi
AACAATGATTTTAACGTTAAAAAAATCAAAATGTGTTTCAAACATGACGTTTTTCGTAATATCTTTCCAGTACACTCACATATTTTCTTTGGAAACATGCTCATGTTGATATCTTGATATTTTTTTCAAAAATTGAAAATTGGCCCTTTACAGTTAAAAACGGTAAAAACGAGTATTAGTCTAATTATTCATTTACTTTTTATTTTAAA
>NW_017295972.1:33661-34072 GCF_001594075.2 Trachymyrmex cornetzi
ACCAAACAAATTCTGTGCGTATACTCGTAACTTCACGTTTGAAAAACATTATAATTCTTTTTAGTCTTAAAATAAATTTTATAAACTGTTCTTTTCCTCCTCTAATATCTTTATTACATTTTTTCAATTTTTTGATACATATGTTCAGGGATATCATGTTTCAATTTTTATTTGGTAATTATGCGAGAACTCGTATATTTTCGTGTATATTACGAATTAATCCCGGAATTACAAATTAATGCACGCAAAATGAGTCTCTTATTGTGCTTTTTAAATAATTTTCAAATTTTCTTCAGCCATAGGTACTTATGTGGCTCTTCTTCTTGACTCTAGCCTTTCTGAAAATTTATACAAATTGTAGTTTAAGAACTAACGCAGAAAAATAAACGAAAAAGCGCTGTAAAATTGAAA
>NW_017295972.1:34261-35229 GCF_001594075.2 Trachymyrmex cornetzi
TTGATAAAAATAAGAAAATGCAGTACTAAAAAGTCAACGTATCCGACTTTTACACATCGGTGATCTCCACTATTTCATTTTTCCTCGAGCTGCTGATCACTATTACGAATTCCAACATCTCCTACATATCCGTCACAGAAGAGACACAGATTCAAATCCCCGGTAACTGCCTTTTGCATACTTCGCTACTTACAATGTCGATATAAGAGGTATCAACTCTTACAACCTTTATTCCAATTTAAACTAAATATGACTAATATGTCAATCAAACAAGTAGTGCCATTTTTGCTACATTATTAGTAGCGGAGGCCAAGCGGGGATTTTGGGATTTACTCGGGCGCGTCAGAATAACATAAAGGGGGAAAGCTTGCACCCTAATAATTACCCCCACCACATATTAAACCTCTATATAGAGCCGGGGATCCAGGGGAGTCCGTCAAATTAGTATCTAACTCGAACGCGTCAGATTAAGGTATGGTGTGTTAATTACATGTAGAAAAGTGTACATTTCAATAATCTGACGATTTCAGCGTGACGTAAGGAAATGGGAGAGTCACAAAGTTGCAAAAAAAAGATTTTTTGACCCCTTCCTACAGCTAACCCCACCACGCAAACCGTCAGATTAATATTTATCCGTTATCAGAAACACATGGGTCGCTTATACTATTAATATCTGACACGCTCGAATACTGTACACGCCTGTACACGCCGTAAAGCCTGTACACGCTCCCCCCACCACTGAAACGGCATACATCATATAACCTTTTTTTCTTTTTAGCATCTAATCTTCACGATCCAATAGGTCCCCATGACGCTCGAGTAAATCCACATTTAGCCTCTCAGCCTCCCCTACTATATGAGATGTAACATTAAGATAGAGGATGATTTAATTTGTATTAATGAAAAATATTAATTGTAGAACGTATTTTTACTAAGAAGCCACATGTAATATTTATTGGAGAAATTTT
>NW_017295972.1:35254-35704 GCF_001594075.2 Trachymyrmex cornetzi
GTGTAAACACACAAATTTCAGAGTAAACTCCCAAAATTTAGGGTTTACACTCAAATTTGAGTATAAACACTGAAATTTTCAGAGTTTTTTCCGTAAGAGTGCAAGTACATATATAGTATATATTCAAGATTGAATTATTTAAGCAACGAAGATCCAGCTTCGACCGTAATAGGCATTTTAAATTTCTAATATTGATTGTGTTTCTCATATATACGGTCTAAAACAGGGCTCAGCACGAAATGCACATTTCGGCCGATTTTCGAGTCGGCTCCGCCTCCCGCTATCCCCCTCACCGCACCACCCCGCGCGCAATCCAAATGCCGCTCGACGATTAGGAATGTACTAAGGCGCTCGTAGATGTAAGGGGCATTCGTTCGGGGCGCTCGACACGCTGTAATCTTTATTCTATCTTTTTTTTCGCTCATTACATACGAAACTAATAGCGAATTC
>NW_017295972.1:38865-40743 GCF_001594075.2 Trachymyrmex cornetzi
CCTCGTTTGCAAACGTCTCTTCGTTTGTCCAACATAACTAACATCACACTCATCACAAGAGATCTTATACACAACGTTCTGATTTTTTAAAGGTTCTAATTTATCTTTGCCCCTCTTTATTAATCCCTTAAGAGTGTTAGGAATTGTATATGCTAATTTACAATTAAAAACATTAGTGAGTGGTAGAAAATTCTCAGAAATCGACTTCACATATGGAATTGCAAAAAACTTCTCTTTAACTTTGTTAGTGTTGGTTAAATTTTGTTTATTAATATGAAACTTGACTCTATTATTAATCGCTGAAAAAATGAATTGAATCGGATAACCATTGTTCAGAAAAATATTGATAGCATTAATTAAATTTACTTTATGAAAACGAGGATGGCATAACCGGATGATTCTGTCTACAATTCCATAAACAACGCCTCTCTTGTGACAAACAGGATGATGTGAGTTAAAATTTAAAAGTCTGCCTGAAAACGTGGCTTTCCGATATCCATCAAAAACTACCCTCCTCCACAATAAGTAAGGTATCCAAAAAACTAATCCTGTCTTCCTTATCAAACTCGACAGTGAACTGCAAACGCGCGTGTAACGAATTAAAAATCTCCAGAATATCATCTATCATCACAGAAGGAGCAGCCATAATAATGTCGTCCACATACCGGTAATAAAACAACAATCTGCAAGGTAACTTATCAATGGCTTTTTTCTCAAGATCTTGCATAACCATACTGGCAACCACCGGTGACAAAGGGGACCTCCAAAGATTTGCTTGTAAATCACTTTGTTAAATACAAAATAGGTTGAATTAAGAACCAGGCGAAAGGCTATTAGAAATTCTTCTAACGGTATTTTAGTCTTTCCCGATATAAATTCCCATCTACCCACGATACTATCAGTAGCCAACTCTATAGGGACGTTTGTAAATAAAGAAACTACATCGAAAGAGACCAAACTAAAACCCTCATCAATGTTGAAATTTTTAACTTTGTTAATAAGGTCGAATCTGTTCTTTATAAAACTAGGTGTCTCAGGTATATTATCATTAATAATCTTATGCAAGTAGTAAGATAAATTATATGAAGGACTATTAATCGAAGATACTATTATTCTCAAGGGCTGACCTGGTTTGTGGATTTTCGTTAAACCGTATGCCCTAGGTATACTCCCATCGGTCGCTAACAGTCTCCTATAAACAGCCTCATCAATGTACTTTTTATTTTTCCATCTGACAAGTAAATTCCTAATGTCCCCAATCAATTTTTTTGTAGAATCCTTATCAATTTTGGAATAAGTGTCAATATCTGATAACATCATTTCCATTTTTGCAACATAATCACACCTATTAAGAATAACCGTAACGTTCCCTTTATCAGCTATGCTAATCAAAATTTCCGGAAGACTGTTTACAAATTCTTTAGAAATCCTAAACCAATTCGAAAGTAGTTTATCAGTCGAACCAAATTTAGGAAACTCTTTTTTAAATTTGTCAAGTAATGGAATGGACTTATTCCTAAAAAAATTCACAACATTATTAGGTCGACCACATATATTGTTCTCAATATGTTTTATGAATTCTACCAAAGTCCTGTCTATATTCCCTCTATCTATCGGTAGGCCAAAGCCTTCTCCCAGCTGCAATAAATATTGTACTTCCTTCGGTAATTCAACATCACTTAGATTGACCAACCATTTGCTATTAATCGAGTTAAGTAGAGAGACTTCACCAAACTCATCCGCAGAAATGTGAATTATGTGTGTAGATTGATTAATAGTTGTATCATCAGGAGACGCGGTAGTGGCTCCGGCCATGTTCAAAAATAAGAGACACTACAAGTCTCTTATCCCGCACCATCAAAGTCCATTTTTGGAGGT
>NW_017295972.1:44608-45913 GCF_001594075.2 Trachymyrmex cornetzi
TATGTGTGTAGATTGATTAATAGTTGTATCATTAACATCTTCCGGAGTGTTAGTCATAATCTCGGGAGAATTATTATGCGACATCCTAGCAAAATACGAGATTGGCCGTAAGTTCGATCTTAATTTCCTAACATTTTTTAATTCCTGCCATTCTATCTTCCTATCAATCCT
Source organism: Trachymyrmex cornetzi (assembly GCF_001594075.2). Lineage (NCBI taxonomy): Eukaryota > Metazoa > Arthropoda > Insecta > Hymenoptera > Formicidae > Trachymyrmex > Trachymyrmex cornetzi. The sequence goes on from NW_017295972.1 coordinate 44,780, forward strand.
TTGCATTTGTTGAAAAAAAATATGAGCTGTTCAACTTATCAAGATACCTAAAAAAGGAAACAGCCGTAGAGTCCGGAAAGAGGCAGTAAGTCTCACGCGACAAGTTAAAAATCTCTACTCTCAATTTCTGTAGTTGATGATATGCGTCCTTCAACTCGCATCGTAAAATCGCTCTCACATTATTCAGTTGAATGCGCCTTAGTCTAGAAATCGAATTATTGTTATAAAAAAATAAATTGTTAAGATTAACGAATCTCTGTAGATGTGGTGGTATAATATTAGTTTTAATACAAAAGTTAACAAACTTAATGCGGACCCTAACCTTAACACAAAATTTAACAGTGTTACAAAATTTCTTTAAAAAACTACATGCGAATGAACCAAAATATTTTCGAATAGATGCAAAGGTAAATTTTTGAAACAGTTCTTGAAAATAACGTCTCATTTCGCCCAACGTTTATAAATATAAAATGTAATAAGGCTCTACGATAATAAATAAATTAGTTAAAAGTAAAAAGGGCAAAGAGCCAACGTATAGAAAATTACCAACACATATATATATTAAAAATAATAATACAAAATACATACAAAACGTTTCGAATCCGATCGGATCATTTTCAATGATAACATAAAAAATATATATAATGTACAGAATCAAATTTCATGTAATATCGCCACTTGAAGAAATTTGTATAAATTTTCAGAAAGGCTAGAGTCAAGAAGAAGAGGATAAGTACCTATGGCTGAAGAAAATTTAAAACTTATTCAAAATGCACAGGAAGAGACTCGTTTTGTGTGCGTGGTCCGGGATTAATTTGTAACACGAAAATATACGAGTTCTCGCATAATTGCCAAATAAAAATTGAAACATTATATCCCTGAATATATGTATCAAAAAATTGAAAATATGTAATAAAAACATTAGAGAAGAAAAAGAGCAGTTTATAAAGTTTATTTTAAGACTAAAAAGAATTATAATGTTTTTCAAACGTGAAGTTACGAGTATGAAGTTACGCACAGAATTTGTTTGGTAGAACATTTGTATTGATATCTGTAATATATATTGTTTTAAAATTTTAAAAATTGGAATGACATTAATATATATATTATTAATATTTATTAATAAATATTAAT
>NW_017295972.1:46084-47843 GCF_001594075.2 Trachymyrmex cornetzi
CTGGAAAGATATTACGAAAAACGTCATGTTTGAAACACATTTTGATTTTTTTAACGTTAAAATCATTGTTGCTATTAATGGAAGGTTATATGATTATTAAAATTTATTAAAATCGATTTATTAAAATCGTTATCTAGAATGTGTGTTCATGTCTCTTTATCCCTTATGCAGGTTGCCCCTTTTTTGCCAATCACTTTTGTGTAGATAGAGCGGACTAAACTGAGTCAAAGTCCTCCATCATTTTGCAATTTTCGCAATAGTTAACAAGATATTACTTACTAAAAATTGCAAAATATTGGTCTTGAATAATTTTTTACTCAAATACTATCAACTTTACAGAAAAACTGCAAGAGACAAAAATTATTTATTTTCTTCTCATAAAGTACTGAGAATTTTTTCAGAATTTTTTAATACCGTATTTTCTCATGTTGATAAAAATAAGAAAATGCAGTATTAAAAAACTGATAAAAAATTCTGAAAAAATTGAATAAAAAATTATTCAAAACCAATATTTTGCAATTTTTAGTAATTAATATCTTGTTAACTATTGCGAAAATTGCAAAATGGTAGAGGACTTTTCGACTCAGTTTAATCCGCTCTATGAATACAAAAGTGATTGGCAAAAAGTTCGGGATACCCTGTACAAAAATACGCCGAGCGGCCGAGAAAGTACATTTTCGGTTTTCGGTCGCTTATAACAAGCGTCTAGCAGAGAAAACGAGACAGCGAGATAGAGCGGCCGTCCTTTTCGCTCTAATACTTGCATGTGTTTACGATTTACTGGTAGAGCGAAAAGGACGGGCGCTGCTTCTCGCTGTCTCGCTCGCTCTCGCGGCGACTCGATGCCGGTAGGTGGGGGTAAAAGTGGTGGGGCTGGATTCCGTGTTGCCGGGGAGCCAAATGTGCATCACTGCTTGCGAGTACGGTTACAATATATATACCCATACAGTACCGAGTATTGAGGAAAATCTTCAGAAATGTTTCAACCTTTCACATCTCACGTGTAACACAATTCTGAAAATTATTTTACAATATGTCATATAAAATGTTTTAATAGAAATATAACAATTAAAAAGGGTATAGAACCAATATTCAAACACGAAACTTAATTCAATTAGAATCATAAGAATTAGAAACGTTTCGACTCCGATCGGGTCATTTTTAATGTTACAAAAGTAAATCATAAATACAAGTACCTCTATGAAATAATAAGTAAAAATGAATAGACTTTAATTACAACAATTCATTAAATTGCAAGAATAATCTTGTCGTTCATATAAAAAGAAATTGTCATAAATCTTAGATTGCAGTTACAACGTCTTAAACAAATGAATATGATTAGATAATAACATTCCATAATGTCGCGTAATCTTGTCGTTAAGATAAAAAGTGTGAGTTGTCCAAATAAAACTTTAATCGAAGTTGCGAGTGAAATTGTATCTAAGAAAAGAATAATTCAAAACTTGAAACCTGAAGTTATATACAGGGTGGTCCGTTTTAATCTATCGATGCGAATATCTCGGAAAGTACGCATCTGATTGAAAAGTTGTAAAGGGAAAATTTGTTTGTTTAGATGGGCGACATCCAATGACACGGAATTTGGCCCCCCATCCCCACCCCCAGGGGCGGGGCGGGGGTCAAAATTGAAATTTTAAATGGATACCCCGATTTTTTATTACAGATTCTGATTCTGCGTCGAAAAATATGAAAGTTTTGTCTCAAACATTTTTTTCGATGCGTGACAGATGGCGCTGTAATC
>NW_017295972.1:48313-53966 GCF_001594075.2 Trachymyrmex cornetzi
AAAACTTTCATATTTTTCGACGCAGAATCAGAATCTGTAATAAAAAATCGGGGTACCCATTTAAAATTTCAATTTTGACCCCCGCCCCACCCTCGGGGGTGGGGGTGGGGGGCCGAGTTTGGTGTCATTGGATGTCCCCCATCTAAACAAACAAATTTTCCCTTTACAACTTTTCAATCAGATGCGTACTTTCCGAGATATTCGCATCGATAGATTAAAACGGACAACCCTGTATAAAGAACATTAGATATAATGTGTGACAAAAAGTCTTTTACCTTTTCGGTGAAATATAATAATACAATAATGTGTCAGTAACATATAAAAATTCAGTAATACGCTGTTTTATTGCGTTGTAAATACATGTTGTAACTATAAAATATTTTGCACTGATGTACGTGACACACTCTTGATCAAGTCAAATAATGTAATGTACAAGGCAGAAAGTCAGGAGAAGACAAGAACCGTGACAAAATTAAGAAATGGAGAGGAAATGTATCATATTAGTATACGCGCGCGCGCGCGTGTCGGGCAATGACTCCGTATCCGTTTGTCTGTTTATACTATGTGTCTGTTTATACCATTTGCTTCTTAATGTGGACCATCTCAGAAATTAATCTTTTTCTGTGTAGAAAGGTTCTATATCTAATATTTCTACATTATTTCCACTTAAAATCATGATTCGCTTTGATTCTATGATTAGTTAATACAGACGGAAATTTTGATAATTTGTTAATGTCAGAGACATGTTCATGTACTCTTGTTTTTAATTGTCTCTTAGTCTGACCTACATAGCTTGCTTCGCAATTTTCGCACGATATTTTGTAAATTACATTTTGATTCTGTGTATGTTCAAGTTTATCTTTACCCCTTTTTATGTATTCTTTAAGTGTATTAGGAATGGTGTATGCCAATTTACAATCACTAGCATTAGCTATAGGTTTAAATTTTTCAGATACAAAATCGACAAATGGAATAGCAAAAAATTTTTCCAAACTAGAATTATTATTGTTCCCATTAATATTGTTAATATGGTATTTTAATCTATTTTGAGTTGTCGAAAAAATAAATTGAAGAGGATATCCATTATTCAAAAAAATGTTAACGGCGTCAATTAAATTTTTTTGTTGAAAAGTTGGATGGCATAAGCGAACTATTTTGTCTATAACACCATATATAACCCCTCTCTTATGACAGACCGGATGTTGAGAATGGAAATTCAGGAATCTGTCAGAAAAAGTGGCTTTACGATAGTCATCAAATATCAACTTACATTCATCGACAATAATCAAAGTGTCTAAAAACTTATTTTACCATCATTGCCAACCTCCATAGTGAACTGCAATCTTGTGTGCAATGAATTAAACACATTCAAGATGTTATTAATGCTTTCGGCTGCCAAAATCACGTCATCTACATACCGGTAATAAAAAGATAACTGAACCGACAATAATCCAATAGCGGTTTCCTCAAAATCCTGCATGACCATGTCTGCAACTATAGGTGATAATGGAGATCCCATAGGGATTCCAAAAATTTGTTCACAGATTACGCTTGCGACATTATGAAATATTATCTAATCATATTCATTTGTTTAAGACGTTGTAACTGCAATCTAAGATTTATGACAATTTCTTTTTATATGAACGACAAGATTATTCTTGCAATTTAATAAATTGTTATAATTAAAGTCTATTCATTTTTACTTATTATTTCACAGAGGTACTTGTATTTATGATTTACTTTTGTAACATTGAAAATGACCCGATCGGAGTCGAAACGTTTGTAATTCTTATGATTCTAATTTAATTAAATTTTGAATATTGGTACTATGCCCTTTATAATTGTTATATTGTTTTATATATAGGAAGCCTTATAATTACTTATTTTAATAGAAATGTTTCTAAAATCTATCATATATAATAAATTGAAAGCATATTTAAACAGAACAAGAAAAGATTACCATGATGTTAAAATCCCAAGGAGAACAAGAAAATCAAAATAATGTCAATGTAACGTCATATTGATGAATTTATGTCATTTTTTGGTCACGATAAAAATTTTAATCTGAAATGATCTAAGAGTGACTTTATAAAGTCATTCTTAGAGTATCTGAGATCAAGAGATTTTTATCAAGACCATATTTTTATCATGACGTAAATTTGGTCAATGTGACTTCAAATTGACATTAATTTGATTTTGTTCTCCTCGGGATGGTTCCAAAATGATTACTAAAAGTCATTTTTCGATCGATCATGGTTCATTTTAATGTCATTTTGATGTTATTTTGAGTTGTTCTACTTTAATTGCGAAAAATTTTTGTATATGGAATGACTTTTTCTGCTTTAATCATGAAAACCTTTCGTATATGAATAATGATATTGTATGGAAACTGCAGGTGTAAGTGACTTTTTATCTTTCTAATAGTGATTATGTATATGTGCCTATACATATAATAATGATTAACTAATCAATATAGTTGGTGATATAATTATCATTCTTGAGAAATACTTTAAGTTTATTTCAATAAGTTTGCAATCTGTTAATAGATTACAAAACTTTTAAAAAATTTTAAGTACTTCAGAAATGATATTTGAATATATGTTTAATTGATACTTAAATAATATTTAAATTTATTATGTCGACATAATAAATTCAAATATTTTTTAAGTAACAATCAAGTGTATATTTAAATATTATTTTTGAAGTACTAAACATAGCTGAAAACTTTTTGGTAATATTCCAAAAAGATTTTTTATGTAACATTTCTTCAATCTTTCAACAAGATTTCATGTGCAAGAATCGTGGACATTTTGTTATTCCAAAGCTGTCTTAAAAATGTTGCAGACATATTTTGCAATTTTTATGAAATGTTTCACTTTTCAGTTGAAATATTTCTGAAAACTTTGAGCGTTGAATGAGCACTGATAAACACGTCTATTAAACTAAGAAATCATAAAATTAACAATATTTTCAGTTTTTGTATTCTTAATCACTTCAATGTTAACAAGGACGTGAACTCCCGTTATGCTCGTTTCAAACTACTAATTGACGATTACGATTAACGGTTGCTCGATTCTACTTCAACTAATCACAATGTAGTGAGTCAATCGTAATTGGCTGAAATAGAACCAGGCAATCGTCATTAGTAATTGTTAATCCGTAGTCTGATATGGGCATTAGGATGTCGGTCTTTAATAGTATCTCGTCGATGCACATACATATAAAGCGTTTTGTTTATTAAGCTGTTTTTTACAATGTCCCTTCATACAATTTTAATTTTAATATAAAATTAAAATAAAATTAACAATAAAAGTGAACCTTAATGTGCATAGGAGTGTAATTTATGTACATGAGACAGACAAATACAGAAAGAGGGCGAGAGAGAGAGAGAAAGAGTGGGAGAGAGAGTTGAAAATTTGTACATGTCTGTTAATATTATTATTCGAATGAAATTTAATAATTTATTAAGATATTTACCCACAAAACGTGATAATTCTATAAAATACATTCAATTTGTTAGGGATTTTGGGTACTTTAAATTTGTAATCGCCGCCTCCTTTCTCTTCCATGACTATATGGCTTGAGTGAGAGAAACTAGTTCCTAGATTCTAGTTTGTATGGCGCTGTTTGTAATGCACTGAGTGTACGGCGTCCTTCTTGGTGAGCCCGAGTTGCGTTGGCACCACTGGCTAGCGGTGTGGATTATTATAATACTTCTTCTCTTCTTTTCGTTACCGTTCCATATAACGGTTGTGTTGTGTATGATTACTCATAGTAGTACATTCAGTGAGCAAATAAATAATTGTAAACCTTGCGAAGTGTTGTCATTACTGTAAACCAAGTAGCGGATACTCATATTGCATGATATCCCGGAGCCGTAACTTTTGTCGGCATTCAATTTCTAACACAATTATTTCGCTATGTATAATACATTTTTAAAATAATTAAAGATTATACAACATATAAATTACAGTTAAATAATAGTTATTAAATAACATGAAAACAAACGAAAAACGAAAAAAAAATTTTTTTTTCTTAATACTAAGAGAAATTATAATTAAAATAGTAATAACAATAATGAAATTACAATAAATAAATAATAATAACTAATATATTTCCTTTCTACTAATAAAAATGATATTAATTATAATGTTGAGATAGTAATAATTACATAGCCTGACATAAATTTTATCTTCGAAACGGCAGTATACAGGGTGTACCGACCATTTTTGCCAATCACTTTTGTATAGATAGAGCGGACTAAACATAATTGAAAAGTCCTTCACCATTTTGCAATTTTCGCATTAGTGTTAACAAGATATTAATAATTACTGAAAACTGCAAAATATTTATCTTGAATAATTTTTTACTCAAATACTATCAACTTTACGGAAAAATTGCAAGAGACAAAAATTATATATTTTCTTCTCATAAAGTTCTAAGAATTTTTTCAGAATTTTTTATCAACTTTTTAGTACAGCATTTTCTTATTTTTACCATGATGAAAAAATACGGTATTAAAAAATTCTAAATAAATATATAATAAAAACTGTAATACGTAGTATTACTACCTAAAAGATACCTACCTTATAGATCACTTTTTCATTATCATTTTCAAGCTTAGTTCACAATTACCAGCGTGTGATTTCGTTTCCATCCGATTTCCCTTTGTTAAATATTAATTATAAACAAATAAAGATAGATGACGAATAAATCGCTTTTTATTATCATTTCCTAGCTGAGTTATTAAAATTAAAATTATTAACAAACATCAGCGTATACTTTTGTTTGCCATACACGTCTAGCGTTTGTTGCATCAATACGCTAATGTAATGCACTGTCGCGTCAAAACGTCCAACAGTGCATTCTTGCTGGACGACTAGCGCACTCTCACGCCAAAACACGCAACAGTATATTTGTCCAGTTTGATATATAGGCCTGTTCTTTTTTGCTGAACTTTTGCACCGGTTCACCTTTCTTCCTCTTCTTTTCTCCTGGAGAGAAAAGGAAGAAAGATGAACTGGTGCAAAAGTTCAGCCTAAAAGAACAGGCCTCATATATATCGAGTGGACGACGAACATAATGATAAACATAATGAACATAATAAATATGACGACATATCTTAAAAGTTTCATGTCGGGATTTTGCGTCGCAATATCTCCGCTCGTAGGGTACGTAAAAAAAAAAAATACTTTTATTATATAATCTGAGCGGTAGCTATCGATTGAGCGTATATAGAACTTGATCAATTTAACCGTTATTGAGATCCAATAATCTCAATCCCCCGCAACTCGCTGGCTCGCGAGTAAAGGAGGTACGACAGTGTCGCTTGGCTTAGCTTATTTTCAATGCAAAAATGAAAATAAGAGAAACAATCTCCAATGGCCTTGATCTTGACAAATGTTATCCAGGACATGATCCTGAACAACATTCAAGAGGTTTAGCCGTCGGTTGGATACCTTGCGTAATGCTAAATGCCGGCGTACTGTAATTTTTAAGCCTTATAATTCGAAAAGTACTTTATAAAAACATTTGATTATAGTTAAGTAAGTAATTATAAGGTTCCGTATGTATAAAACAATATGACAATTAAAAAGGGCATAGAACCAATCTTTAAACAAAACGTATTTAATTAAATCAAATTAAAATCTCT
>NW_017295972.1:57381-58826 GCF_001594075.2 Trachymyrmex cornetzi
TCAAGATCAGACTGATCAAATCACTGAATAGATCATTTAGAATTTTTGTCTGAAACGTTTTTTTTTTCTAAAATGCTCTGTTTCCGAGATAAAAGGGGTGTACGGGTGATCTGAGACACCCTATATAATAGGAAAAAAATTAATATATTGCAAATATGACATATATTAGTAAATATCATACATGTATATATGTATATTATATGTAATATAATTATCCATGTTGAATGTAGTCAATATTTAGTGTATGTGCGCAAAGTTGGCGTATACGTTAATCATATCGTCTGAAGGCGCCTTAATAAGGCCACACTTGCTACACTAAAATGAACACACTTGCAATATATCTACTTTTTTTTCATGTTACTGTGTTGACTTATTTATAATCATAAGTGATTTTCGTAGATTTTTTCATGCTGAATTCGAATCCATAGTTTAAATTGCTCCATCACATCAGGTTTATGAAATATTTTAATTTAAAAATGCCCGACCTTTTTGACACTTTTTAGATTATAATATCGGAATTTGACATGATGGAGCAATTTGATCTACGGATTTGATTTTAACATGCCAAAAATCTTCAGGATTACATACTTCTGAGTTAAAAAAAAGTTTTTCTTTTTAGGTCTGTGTTACTTATTATCATTCGATAGTAAAATAATAATATCAAAATAATAAAATAGTAACAATGATTATTATAAAAATAAGATATGTATAAAACGTACTTATATATTAACTAAGATTTAAAATTCAACAAAACATCATATAGTTTAGTTAGTTTTGTACGTTCCAGTTTAATATATTATATCATTTTTGATAGTTTATATTTTCTCAAATTTGTGTGACCACCATTTTATTTTACATAATATATAATTATTGTTATAATGTTGAAATAATAATAAAAATTTATTATTATTCTACAATAAAGTAATGATATTAAAATAAAGAAATAATAATATTGATTATATATAAAAATAACGTTTATGTATAAAATATATACGAGGATCGTCTGAAAAGTTTTGAGCCTCATCATGAAGATGGCGTTACTCGTCAAAGCCATTCTGGTATTATAATCGTGATACTTACAAAAGATATCTGTGACAATTGTGGCCACTTTGGACGTTCAGTTCTTGTTTGACAATCATTTGTGTCGACATTTTATAAAAATGGAAAAAATTAAATATCGTGCTATAATTAAATTCTTGCATTTGAAAGACAATACGTCTACGCAAATTAAAGCCGAGTTGGACGCTATTTACGGGAACTCTGCCCCATCATATGCCACTGTGAAAAGATGGGTAGCTGAATTTAAACGTGGTCGTACCAGCTTAGCTGATGATGAGAGTTTGGAAGATGGCCAACAACTGCGACCGCCACCGATAACATCGAAGAAATTCATCAAATGATAATGGACAACGGTCGAATTAAGATTAGGGGGATAGCAGAGGCTG
>NW_017295972.1:59363-61530 GCF_001594075.2 Trachymyrmex cornetzi
AACTAATTGACAATCCACTGTATTCATCAGATCTGGCCCCCAGCGACTTTTTTCTGTTTTTTAGGTTCAAAGTTTGGAGGACAGAAATTTTCATCGAACGAGGAAGTCATCGCATCCGTAGACGCCTATTTTGCAAAGCATGAGGCTCAGTATTATTCGAATGGATTAAAGGGGTGGAAGCATCGCTGGAAAAAGTGTATCGACTTAAAAGGAGACTATGTGGAAAAATAAAATTGAATTTGACCAAAAAATTACTTATTTCTATGTTAGGCTCAAAACATTTCAAACGACCCTCGTATTTATATATTAAGATGTAAAATTTGAAACATCAAATAATTTAGTAAGTTTTGGTTTAATATGTTTGATTTTTATAACTTATATTTTCCCTTTGTGATCGTATTATTTTGTATATGTAAGTAGTTATATGTAAGTAGTCATACCTATAATACGTTCTTAATACCTAATCTGAATAGTCGTCTACTTTAATGATTAATTCCTCGATCCATGGGGCAGAGTGGTACCTTGTTTTGGCAAATTTGTTAATTTCGTGCAAAAACGTATTGATTCAATGAACTGAATTTTATCAGTTTTGGAAATGAGGATTATCTCTTATTGTTTATTATTACCGAGACACCTAGAACGACTTTACTGATCCTTTTGTTTTGAACCGACCGAAACACTATCGTATAGATCACAGCGCTCGCTGATCGTGTAGTTATCGATTAAAAGTATTTTTATTGATATTTTGAGGTAATCGGGGTATTGTATTGCACTCATTCAACTCCTCTGCGATCGCATGACGTACCGTAATCTCACTTAATTATATATATCTCTACTAAAACAAGTGTAGAATGTGTAAAATGTGCAGAATAGTGCAAAACGCACTCGCTCACCATGTATTGTTAGTGCCACATTTGCCTCTTACGCCAAAAATTCCAAAAGAACATTTCCCCCACCCCTTAGCGGCGACGATGACAACGTTTCTTAAAATTTTTATATAAAAAATTTTAGATTTCGACTTTGCGTCGTAGTATCTCCACTCGTAGAGCACGTAAAGAAAAAACACTTTCATTAGGATAAGTGGGGTGAATATGCCACACTCTTAAGCGAAATTAGATTTTTGAGTAATTATTTGTTCAATTTAAAGTAATTTTATATACTGATCTTCTTCTAACATCCTTTATCTATCATTTGTGTATAATTAGAATCGAATATATTCATTTTTTGTTATTAAAAATAAAGAAATACTAAAGTGTTGAAAATTGGGTAATATGCCACCATGCGGGTAATATACCACATACAAAAAAATGCAATATATTCAATATATAATATATATAATATATATACCTATTATATATATATATATATAAGTATATACATGTATATATACCATATGTGTATACATGTGTATACATATATACATGTATATACAGATATATATGTATATATATGTATATACATATATATATGCATATATGTATATATATCTATATACTAGAGTAAATGACTACTGGCATTTTATCCCAACAAAAGTAGTGGCATATTGCCCCAAGACGTCATTTCATCTTATGATGAGCCTGTACAGTACGACTGTTAAGAAAATGAATCAACAAGGAACTGAATATTTTCATTTTAATCTACTCTGATAGATTAATAAGCTAATCGAGCTAAATATTGTGTAATGTTTAAATAATAACTTACATAAAGTACTATAAAAGTTATAGAAAGCACGTTTTCGTATACCATATTTACCTCATAAAAACAATACTGTTGCCAGGAAATTGTTGCTACTTATGCAATATGTTAAGCATACAATTATACACAATGTTGTAGCACTGACGCAAGCGCTGCACTAATCGGTATCATTGTAAAACAAAACGTGTGGCATATTCCCTAGACTGGCGTATTACCCGCACTTACCATATATATTCTGAGCGGATGCAATCGATTGAACACACTTAGAACTCGATCGGGACAGCCGTTATTTAGATCCCATAATCGTGGTCAGGAAAATATTGACGTTTCGCATAAAGGAGGCACAGCAGTGTCGCTGCGTTTGGCTTAGCGCCGAGACATTACCGTGTCTCTAGATCAGGGCTCGGCATGAAATGCACATTTCGGCCGATTTTCGAGTCGGCTCCGCCTCCCGCTATCCCCCTCACCGCAC
>NW_017295972.1:62378-64745 GCF_001594075.2 Trachymyrmex cornetzi
GTATGATTTACAGCAATAATTTGAAATATTTACCATATTTTAATACCAGTTTTATATTTTATTTTTAATAAGAGCGCGGTGATTGATGCTCTCGCACACAATGATGCTGTCGACGCGTAACATGATACCGCAGAGATAAGGAAGGAAGGAACAATTAATTGCAAACTTTGGGATATATAATTTACGTATGCATTTATTTTTCATGCAATGCATCATATACAATATTATCTACAGCGTAAACTATCAATTCGCATGCAATACCGGAATGCTTATCATAAATCCTACGTAAAGTGTTTACCGCTTCCAATTTGTTCATAATACAGTTCTGACGTAAATAATTTACAAAATAGTCAAATTTATCGCTTACAATATTTGTATATTGACATAAATCAAAATATGTGTGTTCAACACATTGTTCGAGTTCAAGCATAAAAAGTATAGTCGATGGTTTCATATACACGCACTTGTCACATAAAGATAATTTCACATTGTCCATATCACGTATTTTAACAAGTTTAATGACAAGGTCCTGAATCATCAACGATGACGGAGTAGATGACCGCACCAATTGCTGGATGTCCGACCGTTTTTCGATAAACGCCATCCACGTAGCGTGAGGCAGGACGATACGGTTGCCTCGAATATCGCCAATCGCAATTTCCACTTGAGACATTGGTCCCGCGGCGATCCCAATCTCCAGAAATTTGTACGCTGTCGGTGTCAGCGCGAACACTTTCCTCAAAATGGTACGTGCACTGTAGGAAACATACGAATAAACAATATAGAAAAAAATTTTCCGCAGATATAAGTGAAATACTTACGATCGAACGTATGAGTCCATGTCTTCAGAGCAACTGATGCAGTCCTCTCAAATTCTTTATAAAGTTTCCCCTACCATAGCACTTCGAGGATGTTGAATTTATGTATCAATTTCAAAGAATAGTTTATATGAAATTACTTGAGAATCTTTAATCACACACCTGCGAGGTGTATAATAAGTCCGACAGATACGATTAGTCCGTGTACACGAGAATAGTTTCTATTTCAGCGTCATCACTTTTAGAGAATAGTTCATATGAAATTATTTGAGAATCTTTAATCACACACATGCAAGGGGTATAATAACCCCGACAGATACGATTAGCCCATGTGCAATACCACGAAAGAATATCACCAAATATTTCCGCACAACATGTAGAAAACTCTGATCGTCTACATTGACCGTCTAATTCATCATAGTCGTAAACCCTTTCGAAGTGTTGAATGTTTAGCACACCAAGTGCGTGTTAAAAACATTGCGGAAACCGAGTTCCCGATTGCGTATCAAATGCGGGAGCGATGAGCAATTACGGTTAGCCATGTTTGCACAGACTGACTTTGCGCGATCCCCGTCAGTATTTATATTTTCGTTCCCACTCAACAATAGTAAAAATGCAATGTTTGCGAAAACATGTCGCAACATGTTTCGCGATGACACCATCAATTTAGCACGTGCAAAAATGCACCCCTTACAATAAAAGAGGCATCCGAGGATGACTTCAATGTAATCTAATACTGCAAATTGTAGCGTCAGCAAATATGCAACTGCTTTGTCAGCGTAATATAAGAAATTTTTTCAAGGACATCATCAATGTAATTTGATACAACACGTGCAAAAGTGCACTTCTTACAATAAACGACACATCCGGTGATGACATCAATGTAATCTAATAAAGCAAAATGCAACATTTGCAAATATAGAACTGCTTTGTTAGCGTAATATAAGAAATTTTTTCAAGAATCGTTAATGTTAGTCAAGATTTTATATTTTAGTCAACACCAATATGAGGCTTATTGGACCAGTATCTTATAAGTAACCTTATAAACTCAGCTGCTTAAATGTAATCTGCCTTTATCAATATTGTTTAATCCTGTGTTAACGATTAAACATATTTTATGTTTAATTAATGTTATAAAGAGTTAAGATTTTAGTTTTTCTGATTTGTTAATTAAAACATTTGAAAAGAATATTACAAATTATTATATTTAAGATTACAGTAATGAAAATTTCATTAACATACACGTGATCTTTTCATGTATTTAATAATATGTAACCTCATTAAACACAGTTATCTTCGTGGTTCAACTTATCTTTCGAGAATACTCTACATGTCCACATGCATCCTTGTATTTAATGTATTCTTTTTCATGTTTACAACATATATCAAGAATTTATAAGTACTCAATTATTAAGCCAGATGAACATGCAACGTTTTAAAGCATTTGCCATTAGTTCATCTATAATTGTGTGAAGATTTATAATAATTTCAAGAAAAAGTGTCACAACTAGCCTCGCTCTACGCTACATCGAGACGCCGTACTAGATGA
>NW_017295972.1:65111-70788 GCF_001594075.2 Trachymyrmex cornetzi
AACGTTGTACGATTTTTTTTTGACGAGTTATTCGACATTGAAGCAAAAATGACCCTTTTTATTCAATGTCGAATAACTCGTCGAAAAAAAATCGTACATCGTTCAATAAAAAAGCAAATTGAAGGTAAAGATTCACTCTTTCGATTGTTTAAAACCGTTTCGTTAAACCCTTTTAAACAAAATTTGTGTGCGATTTTTAGTTCATGCCATAGACTTTTGTAAAATTTGTATAAAATTTTCAGATTTGACGGATATCCACTTCTGTTTGTATAACTCCGTAAAAAATCAATCAGATCGAAATATCATTTACCGATTTTCGAAAGTAGAGATTTCAAGCTTTAAAATGCTTTTTTAAAAATCTCGTTATGATCATTTTTTATGAAGTTACATTCTTCTGAATTTTGACCTATTTTTGAGGTGGACTTAAGTGATCCTTTAATTTTTTTGCGTAGTGTATTTTATATTTTCAGAAAGAGAAAGGGAAATATTGTAGGAAGGGATGAAAGCTCATTACTGAGAAGAGGGGATATTCCCAATAATCGAAGAATACATTTCTGGAAAACGTTCCGTATCATTTTGTTTATTCAGACTATTTTTCTGTTTTTTTATATGGATCATTTCTGAGACCAATCGTTTGTAATATGATGGTTCAAAGTCAATTATGTTCGTATTATTCCAATCAATTTCGTGATTGAAATTTAACATATGCTGGGATATGACAGACAAATTATTTGTTGGTTTTTTGTAGTCATTTTTATGTTCTTTTAGTCTGGTATTGAGTTTTCGTTTGGTTTGTCCAACATATGTGCAATCAAAATCACGACAACTTATTTTATATATTACGTTAGACCGGTCTTCTTTTTTAATAGTGTCTTTGCCTGTTTTTATAAATGAACGTAAATTGTTTAACGGTTTATGAGCAATGTTGAAATTAAATTTTTTAGTAACTGTTATGAACTTTTCAGATGTTTTCTTAAAATATGGAATAGTAAAGTATTTTATATTACTGGTAGTTGAATCCAAATTTTGGTTTATTTTCCTTTCATTAATATTATCAAAATTCTTATTGTCAGCTAAAGTTTTAATTCTATTATTGATTGTTGCAAACAAAAAATCCAATGGATATCCATCTTCCAAAAATGTATTAATTAAGTATGTTATATTTTTTTTATGGAATTGTGGATGAGAAAGAAACAATACCCTGTCGAGCTGCCCAATTACTACGCCTTTCTTATGTATCAGGGGATGATTTGAATAAAAGTTTAAATATCTGCCAGAATCTGTGGGCTTCTTACAGTTATCAAAAATCAATCTCCCATTTTCTATGATTAACTTTACATCAAGAAAGCTTATTCCAACATCATCCCCAAACTCGACAGTGAATTTAATTCTTTCGTGGTATGAGTTAAAGGTACCAAGTGTGGAAATGATTTGATCGTTTGGCAAAGCAATAATAATATCGTCTATAACATACCTAAAATAGATGGGAACATGAATGGTGAGCTTATTAAAAACATTTAATTCTAAATCCTGAATTACTGTGTCCGCAAGTATTGGGGAGAGAGGTGATCCCATGAGCAAGCCAAAAATTTGTTTAAAGAATAACCCATCAAATTTAAAAAACATCAAATTTAATATGATGGAGATAGCAATTTTAAATTCGTTTTTTGGGATTGTAGTATTACATTTTATGAAATCCCATCTCCTTAAAATACTATCAATGGCTAAATCATTTGGAATGTTAGTGTACATGGATATGATGTCGAATGATACCAACTTATAATCTTTATTTAATATTAAGCCATTAATTTTCTTGACCGAAACTATTTTTTATGTATTCAACATTCCTTTTAATGCTTTTATCAATAATGTCTTTTAGATATGAAGCAAAATTAAAAAATGGACTATTAGTGCAACTAACAATCATTCTGAATGGATAACCGTTCTTGTGTACTTTGGCCAACCCATACGATCTAGGACAATCCCCATCAGAAATATATAATTTCTTATAAGTGGATTGGTCTATGTAACCTCTCTTTTTCCAACGTGTCAAAATTGTACCTATTTCCGTCGTCATTTTATTGGTGGGATCTTTTTCAATAGTCTTATAAGTATTTTTATCAGTCAAAATTTCATACATTTTTTTATTATAGTCATTACGATTTAAAATTACAGTAGTGTTACCCTTGTCAGCTCTGGTGATTAAAATGTCAGGGGGGGATGCTCTTTTATGAATTTATTAAGTTCTTTAAGACCATTTTTAATTGTATTGTTATTCAAATTGTTAGGTTGACTGAAATGTATCTTGTTTAAAATAGGAATAGTATCTTTTCTAATATCGTTCTTAGTTTTGTCATCTAATTTGATCAAATTATTCTCTATATGTTTAACAAACTCTATTGTTATGTTTTCTTTGTTTATAACATTATTAGGTAAATTGAATCTTTGTCCTAATTGTAAAATGCATTTAGAATTCTCTGGAATGTCAACGTTACTTAGATTTATTAACCAGTTATTATTAATTTTATTAAAATTGTAATCTGTATTAAAATTTTTAGGGCTGACATGGGTATTATGAACCGTCAAACTATTTGCTTGAATGTCATTTATAGAAATATTGTTAATTTTGGTCAGATAAAAAGTATTATTTAACTCTTTATCAATAGGTTTCGTAATCTCCAAATTGTAATTAATATTTTTTATTTTTTCTTTCTGTGTGCGAAATTTTGCTGCTTTCAGATTGTTAATTTTTTTGTCAATATTAAAGTTTTCTTGATTTCATAGTTTGTTAAAATTCAATTCTAGGTGACGGAAAAACGCATTACAAATGTCAAATGGAAGAGAGTTTGTAATTAATTTATAATTCTTAAAGAGATCATGTTTTACACAAGATAATTGTCTATATGCATCATTGAGCTCTATCCGTAATAATTTTAAATTATAATTATAAGTTAGACGTTCTATATTTTACGTACAGAGGTTCTATCAAAAATATTTAAGTCAAGGTACTTAAATTTTTTTAAATGTGATGGAAAAAGTTCTTCGTTTAAGCAAGTCTTTAGAAAGTATATTCGTATTCTGATCTTAACATTGAATTTCATGAGTTTGATACAATTCTTTAATAAGAAACATATTTGAAAACCAAAATAAAATTTAATAAATTCGAAAAACGATAATTTACTACACATATTAACGCTCGTGTCGATAAGAAATAAATAAAATAATAAGTGACTTAAGTTTAAAAATTGTAAACAATAAGGAGCATTCAGCCACAACGCTTGATGTGTTTAGCTTAAAATATATATTTCAAAATAAAATTAGGTAAACGTTTCGGTCTAACATGTGACCATCTTCAGTACATTAAATTTATATATTATAATTCAAATTAAAACATCCAAGTGATCAAGATAAAAACATAATAAATATACATATTAAAAAAATTTTTTTCCCAAAAGTTATAGTATGTAACGCCACAAATTTCGTAATCATATGTATTGTCGCAGAAAGAGATGTATTGCGCATGTAGAAAATCTTTATCGTAAAATATTATATATAAAATTAGTGTCCGTCGAATACAAATTGAGACAAAATGCATATTTATCCACGTGTAATTCTTTTAAATAATAATTCTGTTTTAAACGTTAAAAATTTTTCTTAATATATTTTTTATATTTCCAAAAAATTAAAGAATATGTGTACATGGATTTGTATGTGTTTGTGTATTTTACAAGATTTATTTTTTAGATTATTAATGATATATAGTGCAAGTACATCAGGGATTTTAAATGAATTACAAATAAATCCAGACAAAGACAATTATTTAGAACCTCAGGAAGTTTTCTCAAGTGGATCTCAATTTATTATACCATCTATAAGAAAGTTGCTTGAGAAAGAAAGTGCTGGTCAACGCATAATAAAAATATACGATAAAAACAATGAGTTTAGTGAAAAAAGTCGCAATAAAATGTATGATATTCTTATTACATATTTTGAAAATAGTAGCTCCTATAAGTAAAAAACATTCTTTGAGTAATAAATCGATTCCAGCACGAGGAAAATTAATAAATATGTGGAAAAATCGTGACTATGAAAATAAAAAGGATGAAAATTGGAATGATAGTGAATCACATTCTGAAAACGACGATAATAAAGATGGTAAAGTCATTGTTTAAAAGAAAATATTTCAGAAAAAATAATTTATCACGAATCAGTACCTTATAAATCATAATTTTTTATATGTACATCTGTAAATAATGCTCAAAATTTTTGGCCATTTTTGATGTTTTTATTTGAACAAATTTTATTAAACAAATGTTATGTAAAAATAGTTTTTTAATGTAGTGTAATTAAAATTAAAATTTAAAAAGTTTAATTGTGTATAACTGTAAAATACATTACTTAATTATATTAGTTACTTGTTTTTTAAATAATACTTTACATTAAAAAAATTATTATGTTTATTGTAAGCTTCATTCTATATATATCTTTCGCTTATTATATTAGATGTTACACTTAATTCCTGCCATTTTTCGTCTCCAAAATTGATTTGTTTCGAAGGGAAGATGAATGAATACCTTAATCAAAGTAATTTCCTCCATTTTCTACTTTATTACTAATTAATAACACTTTATTAATAATACTTTGATTAAGGTATTTCCTTTCAAAACAGATTAATTTTGGAGACGAAAAACGGCAGGAATTAAGTTTAACACCTAATACATGGCGGGAAGAAGATGAAATGCGTGAAACCTTACATTGTGTGAGTGTTAAAATTGAACATAGCCATAGAATTACAACTACTTTTCTAAAAGATTGATTAGCTATATTTTTAAATAATTAAAAATTAAAAAATTAAAATAAAAATAATTCGTTATCTATTTAATTGACAAAATATGAATATAATTTATTTTTTTTCCTTATTTTTATAGATCTCCAGTTTCAACAAAGTTATGAATGGCTATTTCATAACAGAATACCTTGGGATTTAGTTTTGTTTCATTGGAATTGTACATTCAACAATCGTCATTTACATTGGAAAACTTCCCAAGATACACAACTTATTCATATTTTCAAAAAATGGCCTATTCTTTCTATGCCAGACAGTTACAAACTTATTCAAAGGGTATTTATTGATATGAAAATTTGTAATTACTATTAAGAATACTGAAATTACTATTAAGACATGGATGGATTTTTTTGATAAATTGATCAAGAAAACTTAATATTAATAAAAGGGATGATACTGCCGGTGCACTTATTGAAAGTGTTAAGGGGATGCTGGAGTGACGGTCGAAGAATCAAGGTCGATAATATAGATTTTTAGAAACTTACGCCTGTACGCTTACGCCTTCTGAGCGCCCTACAGCGCGTTAGCCTTGAAGCCAAACGTATTTCCTCATATCGCATGCTATCGCATGCCGGGAGGGCTCCGATTGCACACATCGCATATTGCACACATGTATCGCTGATTGGCCAATTTAAAAATAAAATAATCTCATTCGCAAAACAGTAAAAAATTACTAGGCACCAGTTGATGTGAGTGGTGTGTACAATCAGAACTGTAGGCAAATAGGATCCTCCTCGCATGCCTACCACATAGCTCCTACTCACTCTTACAAGTTTGTTCGAGTATTTGACGCGACAAACTTGAATAATATCGCGTTATAATAGATATACA
>NW_017295973.1:0-1754 GCF_001594075.2 Trachymyrmex cornetzi
GACAAGTGTCTGCGATGCTTGTTCGGGACAATGACGCGGAATTGATCGTGCGTAAAACAATGCATGTGGCAGTTGAATTTTCTCACGATCTTGTCGATGAACGTTCGCGATCGTTGTCGACTACGTCATCACTTCGGTATGCGCTCGGCGACCACGGGGCGAGGGTGAGACGGACGTGTAATTCGCGATCGTTGTCGACTACGTCATCACTTCGGTATGCGCTCAGCTATCACGGGGCGAGGCGAGGGTGAGACGGACGTGTGGCACGAGGGTGCTGCGCATTAATCTATGAAAATGAGATATTCATGAACGCAATTTGATAATCAATTACGTAAGGATGCTCAAATAGTAATGTTACTCTCAAAACCGAAGGGTCAATCGCTACTTAAAAAATGTACAGTGATTGTTAATTATGGCAATACAATATTTTATTGCTAGCATTGCTATATTGTAATGTTAGTATTATTTTCGTATTGCCAGCAATACTGCTTATTTCTAATATTTTTATTTTATTATCGGTATTGTCACAGTATTGCCAATATTGCCAGAATTAAATAAGTATTTCTCTCGAACAATACAAAGTGTAAAATTGTGACATAAGACGTGTTTAAATCATCTTTTAGATGCAAAAACCGTCTTATGACCCGATTTTAGAAACTTTTGTTGTCTGGATTACTTCTTTTTTCTTCTATTTCTTTATTATTAAAACTACAAAAACTACTACTTACTACTTTTATTATATTTTGAACAGCATTGATAATTGTATTGTAAATAATTATTATAATTGTAATGTCGAATTGTATAAAGGAATAATACAAAGAAAAAAGTTATTGTAATTTCATTAGCGAAATACAATAAAATAATTAGACATAAAAATAAAAAAATTAATTAAAGGTGTACCTGCAAAAACGGGCTGCTAAATTTATTAGCAGCTCGTTTGTTTTATGGCTGAGTATACTTACAAAGAAAAGAGGACCGCTGATAAAATTGGTGGGGGTGGTGGAGGGCCTCTATATCTCGTTTTTGCTAAATTATACCTTAAATTGACAATATATGTTTAGAAGAGATTGAATTTATTAAAAACCTCGATATAATTACTAGTAATTATAGAGTGCACTTTGTTGCATAGTAATTATGTCTGGTAAAAACGGGCTGAAAATTGGCATAAAAAAACATAACTTCGTAATTTTATAACATAAAATTCATTAAATTAACTTGTTTGAATTTTCAATTTCGTTTATTAAAATTCAACAACTTTTATTTACGTATGTACGAGATGCGAAATTGATAGTCGGCACGCTTTTGTCCTGAAGATTTAGTACAGAGATGAACCACATCTACTTTCGACGATACGATTTTATCGATAGTGTTGGAAAGTGTATATATTATAGTCACGTAGTTCTCAAATTGAAAATGCATTTACTGGCGGTAGTGTATGGGCGATTTCAACCAGGAAAAAACCTGGCATAGCCTCTCTCAACTTTCTCTCTGTAGCGGTTAATTAATGCAGTTATAAAAATGTCACATAAAAAGGTAACCGGCATATTGAATGTCTATTTTAGATGTGTGTATTGTGTATGTGTCAGTTCAGCTGTAGACAGCTGAACTGATACATACACAATAATGAAGGGAATTATATGATAGTTCTCCAAAGACATATGCTGGATTCACACTGCATCCGATTTGCGTCGTACGACGCTCTGCAACCAATCAGAAAACAGGATTCCGATGGATTTTGCTTCGTATCATCGGAA
>NW_017295973.1:1808-2776 GCF_001594075.2 Trachymyrmex cornetzi
AGCAATTGGCTGCGTTCGGCAGAGAAAGCAGCTTTGCAATTGTTGTAAAATTCTTGAATATGATTGGTCTTGCCCTTAGTTTTTCATTGGATCTAAATGTATAAACTTAAATATATAAATCTATTGTATATATTTATATATATGTATATATATGTAAAATATGTAATTTATATTAAAATTTTCAACATTTTTGAAAAAATTTTACATAGGTGACTAATGATCTCCTATTTACTAGTGACCGGTACGTTACTGAAGCTACATTGGGCGCGCATGCGTCAGAAAGCCGGCCAGTCTAACAACACTGTAGTCACTAATCACTATGATGGCATTAGTGGAGTGGGAGTCTCCCATGTGCATGTGTTCCGGTCATATGTCTCCAGCTTGTCTGCCTAGAGGTACCCTAATGTAAACTTTTGTTGGAAGAAAAAGTTTTTGGAGCTAATGTTATAAAGAAAAGTGAGGTTTTGTTATTTTAATTGTATTCGATTACTGCTGCAACACTAGATTGATAGTTAAATCAGAAAGCATGTCCATGCTTGCGGAGCGTCGGCAAAAGCAAAAGTGGACCCTCAATCCACGGGGGAAGTGGTGGACCGAAGGTGAATATATATGCCCATGTGTATATATATACGCGAAATTTGTTATAAAAAAAGTCTTATTTGTAGAAAATAAACATTAATTAGCAATTTTATACAATGAATACATTTTGTTCTAATATAAACAAACGAGCTTAGCATGTGTTCCTGATTTTAGAAGCTAAATTTCTCGTCTGTACGAATACTTTTTGAGCATTCAAACAATACAATTTTTAATTTTCGCTTATTTTTTGGATGATATATTTTGTATAATTAATACATATCATTTTGATATATATAATTTTAAGAAACATACAATCTATTTTGTTCTTTATGAATAAATTGTTAATTGTCCAACAAGAAATGATCGTTAATTAAACGTCGAATCGACGA
>NW_017295973.1:2790-9687 GCF_001594075.2 Trachymyrmex cornetzi
TTATTTTTAAAATTATATATATATATATATATATATATATATATGATAATTATACAGTTTAGCTACAGCACCTCAAAAGTCAATAAAATTAGGCTTATTCAACGACGCATTTTTGCACATGAACGAATCTGGCAAAAAAGTGTCGCTCTGTTCCACTAACCGAGATATTAAGCATTAAAGTTGACGACTATTGATGTTAGGAAACCTGTCAGCCGCGAAACAAGGTCTATAATTGTTTCGAGGCGGCTACACCGTCCCAAACAAAATAGAAATAACATATCCTACTCACACACACTTGGGGCCTAATTGTCTGGAAGTTGCAGCATAAACAGTAAAAAGACTGCTCTAAAAAGACTGTTCTCACACCCTACTGTCTTCATGAGTTAGAAATATTCCAAGTGGACACTATCTAGGTTACAACTTCTAGGCGATTAGACCACAAGCGGATAGGATGTTATTTGTTTTTTGTTCGAGGTAGCTCTGAACCAATAAGCACTAGTCTATACTCCACTGTCTTACATGACAGATTAATGATCGTGTTACGTAGTAACACTTTAGTCGACTTGAATGCTCAATATCTCTCTTTGTAGAACATTCCCTGATTTTTTTCTGTCAGATTCTTTCACAGGGTTGCCACAGACCTGGAAAACGGGGAAAACTGGAAAAAATTAGGAAAATTGAAATTTATCATGGAAATTGGAAAAAGTCAGGGGAAAATGTAAAAAAGTCTGGAATTTCAAAATTTGCTCACAATTTCCTTAAACTGCTCCTATTCCAAATAATTGTTATAATTTTTTAAATATTATATCTAATGTTTATAGTTTAAAACTTGCAGACTTTAAATAATTTTAACAAAATAATTCAAATTTATATTTTATTCAATATTTTTATTTTATGTCTCTTTCTTATCTGCGTTCTTTTTTTCAAAACTAATTTTTTTGCTGGCTTGATTTTGCACCAAAAATTTTACTAAGCTATTAAACTTTTTTGCGTTTTTAATAATATAGCTTTCCTACAATTCTTTTAAGGTGCTATAGCTAAAGTGTATAATTATCATATATTTCAAGGTATATAAAAGCTGTGGATATGAAGAATTTATTTCTCTGATGACTTATAAATTATTACATGTCTGAATATTGGATCCATTATACATAAATTTGTGACTTTGATTTGTATTGATTTTCTGTATTAATATGTCGACAACTTTATTAATAGACACCAACAAATTTGGCCAGAGAATGTTGGAGAAGATGGGTTGGACAAAAGGAAAGGGACTTGGCATTAACGAACAAGGCATTACAGAATTTTCTAATACATCATACAAGAATGATACAACTGGTAACTAAAACATTCATAATTTTCACATAGAAGCTAATTATTTCAGAAGTGTCATACTGTTAAAAAAAATGTAATGGAAATAAATTTCAAGCAGGTACATTAAAAATATTTAATGCTGCTAATGAGATGAAAGTGAAGTTACAAGTAACTTAAATATAATGTTCACATTTATTAAATTTCGTGCAAATCCACATAGTTTAATAGAAGTATAGTAAATTTCATAAAATTTTATGAAAAGTACAATGAATTTGATACAATGAATTTGATTCTACAAATGTTTTAAAGCGGTTTTCGATTGATTAATTTGTAAAATTTGTTCTTTTAATTGGTCAATCAAACGTTTCAAAGCATTTGTAGTGAAACTTTGACTGCAGTCACAATTTCATGTACATATACGCAAATATACAAATTTCAATTATAGATATAAAATTTAATGTGATGTCATTAAATTGAATTTAATTTGTGTAACTTAAATGTACATTAAATTTCATGATATTTTTAACAGTTAATGTTTAAGCAGAATCTTATTCCCTTTCTAAAGGTATAGGATATGACAAAAGTTTTGAGGCATGGACTGAACATCAAGAGAAATTTGGAGGCTTTTTGCAGCAACTTAATGGAAATCAAAATCAAGATGCTCTTGAAGAGTCAGTAGACACGGATGCTAATTTCAATGAACAGTCTATTGAACTAAAATCTAAACAAAGTCATGCTCGTGTACAGTAAGCATATTATTTTCTAATTTCTGTAAATATAATATATAAATATAAGATGTGTATACACTCGGATTTAGACAAAGTTCAAAGTAATTTTTATGATGTTTAAGTATTTATAGGGAAATATACTAATATTTTTTTAAATAAAAATACTAATAAATGTTTCTTATTATATCATTTAAAAAATAAATTACTTTATTTGCAGTTACAAGAAGTTTACACGCG
Organism: Trachymyrmex cornetzi; assembly: GCF_001594075.2. Classification (NCBI taxonomy): domain Eukaryota; kingdom Metazoa; phylum Arthropoda; class Insecta; order Hymenoptera; family Formicidae; genus Trachymyrmex; species Trachymyrmex cornetzi. The sequence goes on from NW_017295973.1 coordinate 5,070, forward strand.
GCAAAGATGTAAATAGATATAAATCAAAAGATTTGGCAAATATATTTGGCCAAAAAGAATTAATTGACAAAACTCAAGTCATGATAGAAAAAAATAATATCCCGGAAAAAGAAGCTGACAACAGAGACAATTGGTATGGAGTCAACACAATTAATGGAGGTAATATGGTTGATTACTTCAAACTTAAGTTAAATAGTAATGATATGACTGATTACTTGAAATATAATGTAAAACCAAAAACCGATACGAACTTATCAAGTATAACTGATCGAACAACTGATTCTGAAAGTGAAAATAATCAACACATTGGTTTCGAATTTACACTAAAAACAGAAGATACATCAGTGTCTAATTATGGAGCGTCAAAAAACTCTGATGATAAGAGCAATTATGCTTTTGATAATCCTTGCTTGGGATTGAATAGTTCTTTAAAAACTGCTTGTAATACCAATGACTCTTCTGCAAAGTCTATAAAGAAAAGAAAGAAGGATTTTGAAGGTGATAATTTGCATATCATTGAAATAGATAAAAATAATGCTAGAAAAAAATTAAAAACTGAAACTATTGATAGTGATTATAAAAATGGTTTTACTAACCCAGCTCTTAATCTAGACACAAAGTCTGAGGAGGATTGCAATGGCAAGAAATTTGAAGTATTCAGAGCACAGCTTGGCCTTGAAAATTGTGGTTTAGATCTGACTGACGAAAGAAACAACAAGAAACGCGTAACATTTAATGATCATGTCATGTTGTACAAATATAATGTAAATTCTACTAAGAAGAAAAAGAAAGGAGAAGCCACATTGGATAAATTTGAAGTTGAAAATAAGAAGAATAAAAAGAAACGAAAACACGAGAGCATTGCGACTTCTACAATAAACGGAATTGTTAACGAAGCGTTAGACATACTAGTATTACCCGAAGAAATTAATGATAATGAGTTGAACGAACACAAGAATAAAAAAATTAAGAAGAGGAGAATAAGTAAAACGTCTAATCTGGAAACGATACAAGAGTCACCAGAAAAGGAAATTGAGATTATTATAGAATCAGGAAATACTTTAGATTCTAATATTATTGAAAATGGGGAAATGGACAATGCGGAACAAAAATCGAAGAAAAAAAAGAAGAAAGATAAAAAAGAGAAAAGAGGCAAAGTTGAAGATATTACAGTACTTCGTACCATAAACGAAAAACCAGATATTGAAATTATAGAAGTAATTAGCAATAAAAAGATCCCAAAAACTAAAGACAGTAAAGAAGAAGGAACGGTACTATCTAATAAATGTAAAAAGAAAAAGAAAAAAGATAAGGAAAATTGCAAGAATGAAAAACATATTCAAACTGAAATAAATAATGATCAACAAGATATTAAGATATCGGATAAATCAAACTCAAAACAACAAAATGATTATTTAATCGAGAGTGAAAATAAGGCTGCAGTAATAATTGAAACATTGCAGTGCACAGTTCCTGTGACTGAAGAAGAAGAATCGTTAGAAAAAACTAAACAAAAGAAGAAAAAAAGAAAACACGTCAACAAAGAAGAATGTTCGAGTGAAATTAATATATGTAATATAGAGAGAGAAATCTCTGATAAGGAAAACGCTGACAAAGAACAAACTTCAAATACCAAAAAATTAGCAAAAAAGGATAAAAAAAGCAAGAAATTAAAAGATAAGAATGTATCGGACGTAGAAGATTCTTCCAATCTTAACGAAGAAGTTGTAGACCTAAATGTTACAAAACTGGACAAGATAGAAAATACGGAGTTTACTGATACACCTTCAAAAAAGGGAAAAATTATTGATGTTATCGACAATATAATCAATAGTCCATGGAGTGTAAAAGCAAGGATGCCAAAGAAAATGTTAATAACACTTTTCCATAACAATGCAATATTAGAGTTCCCAGGTTCGAATATTCACAATATAAAGGGATATGGTACAGATGTTGAAAGCGAGCAATAATATGTGGAATAATTTTGGTAATGTAACATTTTTTGTAACAAACGGTAAATAGTCTCTGGCTTGAGAAGAATTTTATACTTATAATTATACAAAAATATAAAGTAACTAACAGCTCAATAAAATTAAAAATTCAATACGTCAAAGAATCAAAAAACTATCATGAGCCAACGCTGGATGTTACATGCAGAAATAATATACAGTCGTCATAAATAATAAAAATTAACAATAAATTTTACAGACCTTTCGACCTTTAATTTGATCATTGTCAATGATAATACAGATTAAAATCTATATCATCACCATGTCGTAAACAAAATCCGTTGATGTATACATTGAAAGTGATTTATCCTCTTCTAAACTCTCCATATTATTATAAGCATATTACAACCATGGTGAAAGAATACAAATAAAACAACGCGCATAACGACAATTCAGAGCAATTAGCCAGCAAATCCAATTCTGTCATAGATTCAATTCTGTCCAATCTAATTGTGTTCAATTACTTTTTGCATTCTTAGAACAAATTCTAATTGGTTATAACCAAATTGGCTATTGTGCATCTCTTAAATTGTTCACCTATTTTCTTCCACTACAATTACAATAAGACAATTACATTTCCAATATAATTGCGCAGAATATGTATAGATGCGATAACCTGGGTACCAATCCATGTACTCTCAGACATTTGCAAGTTGTCCAAAAATATATTGCATCCTCAAATTCAACAAATTTGCAACAATTAATTTTAACAGTTACAGTTAGTAAATTAACCACTCATTGATTCGCAAGGAGAATGGTTACAAGAATTGTTCAATTAATTTTTAATTTTGAACTGTTTTATAAATCGTTTGTTACAAATTAAAATTGTTGCGAATTTGTTGGATTGAGGATGTAATACATTTTAGACACATAATTTGCAAATGCCGAGAGTACACGGTTTTGCATCCAGGCTGTCCTCGCATCTACATATTCCAATTGTAATGGAAATGTAATTGTCTTATCGTAATATACTTATAATAATTTGGAGAGTTTGAAGGAAGACAATCACTTCCAATGTACATATCAACGACTTTTTATGTTTATGACATGGCAATGACATTTATGTAGATTTTAATCACTAATGACTTAATGATACATTAAAGATCGAAATATCTGCATAATTTATTATTATTATTATGAGTTATTATTATGAGTTTGATTGGAATAATATAAAAATACTTGATGAGGAAAATACGTTAGACAAAAGACTTATCTCGGAAATGATTCATATTCAGAAACAGAAAAATAATTCGAACATGCAAACGGACACAGATTTGTTAAATAAGAACTGTGAATGATTATTTATAGACTAATGAATTTCTCTCTCTTCAATTTTTCTTTACTTTGTTTTTAGGATGAAAGGACGGAAATATTATTTGTGTTCAGATGTGTTCCGTCTTTTCACACGATAATTTCGTATTTTCTAATCTCAACATTACATGTAGGTTATTAAATTATAAATACTATCATTTGTAATAGGTATGAGAGTGTTGTATTATCGAAAAAATTTCATTATGTTAAATATCTTTTTTAAACATTTAATAATTAACGGATATATGTTTGTAATTAGCGTTCCGGGAAAATCAATGATACGTTATCGAATTTTATATATTGATAAGGATCCGAAGCGAGGATTGAAACGTTTGGTAACGAAATTATCGAATAAATTTATTTACACACGAACTACCAGTGTTTGACTCGGAAAGGCAGCTTCATGTACATAGATTTATTCAACTGAATCTAATTATACCATCTATATATTTTTTTTATTATTATTATTGTTGATTTTTATTATTTATGACGACTATGTATTATTCCGCATTTAACATCTAAACGTTGGTTCATGATAGCTTTTTGATATTCTTTGTATAACAATATGTGCATGTTACAATTACAAACAATTTTGTAATTATCATATATGCATTTATGTACAGAGTGTTTTATTTCGAACGTAATGGGTCAAATACCTCAGAAAATATGAAAGATACGAAAAAATATTTTAGATGAAAGTGGAATGCTTTCGAGGGAGACATGTTTTGATCACGTTTTTTTTTTTCGAGTGTAGTTCCGAATGACTCCTGCTCGCGATTGATCTGAAATACTTTACATATAAGTTTTTGATGTAAGAAATAAAAAAACTTACAGTCTTAATTTCGGGAAATGAAAAACAAATTTTTTTCATATGACAATATTGACTAAAATCCGGATCGATTAAGGAAATACGCGAGGGGGTAACCATTAGCTGAAATATTGTCCCACAGATTACATGACATATGAATTCATCTGATTACAAATAATTTTTTTCGCTACATATGAAGTCGTTTGGTATAATATACGAATTTATTTAATATTATACAATGATTTATCGCGGTTGCATACGTAATTATTGGATTATACATAGAAATTTAATATGAATTTTATAATGATTTCGAGGACTCTGTCCCACGATTACATTAAGTGGTTACCCCCTCGGAAATACGACTTTTCACGTGAAGCGACTTCCACCCCATCTCCTCCCCCTCGCTTAGAGGCGCACGACTTCCTCGCGAAGCAACTCCCACCCTACCTACTCTCCCTGCTTAGGAGCGCACAACTTCCATCCCATCTCC
>NW_017295973.1:9773-81103 GCF_001594075.2 Trachymyrmex cornetzi
CTTCCACCCCATCTCCTCTCCTGCTTATAGGTGTACGACTTCCACGCGAAGCAATACTTACCTCATTTTCCCTCTGCTTAGAAGCGTACGACTTCTACGCGAAGCGATTCCCACCCTACCTCCTGTCAAGGGGCGCACGACTTTCCACACAAAGTTGATCTACCTGAATGAAAAGTCGTAAAATAAAAAATTTTTTTCATTTCTCGAAGTTGAGATTGTTTTTTATTTCTCACATTAAATAAAATTTGTGTGCAAAATTGCAAATTAATGGCGAGCGGGAGTCATTCGGAATTATATCCGTTTTTTCTAGATGGAAGCTTTATAAAAATTTTATGAAGGTCACCTCCATTTTTTAAATAAAACTGTACGATTTTTTTATATAATATGATGCCTCTTATTATTCTGCATATAAAAGTATTAAGTTAGAGATATAAAAAAATTTACGAGATATTGTATATTTTAGCTTGGCACATATTGAGATCAAATATTAAATATCTCATAAAGGATTAATTTTGTTATCATATCTTAATATTTTTGTGAACAGAATAACCACATAAATTGATATAAAAAAAATAGTAGTTATTTAAAAAAATATATATGTATAGACAAAATGCATAATTTTTTAAAAAACGGCTTATACATTTGACATTAAATGCGTGTACGTATATAAATATACATATATATATGTAATATATATATTTTAAAAAATTATGCACTAATTAATATTGATTAATTTTAAATAATAGAAAATTATTTAATATATTGAAAAAATTTTTGAAAAAAATGTTTGATATAATTTTATATTATAAGGTGAAATTAAATTTATTTACATTTGTATTTATTTAATTGATAATGTGTGATTTCAATAAAGTGATTTTTTAGACAAAAAGTCGTATATCGAAATAGCTTGAAATATACTTTATATTTCTTGTTTTATTTTTTAAAATATATAATATACAAAATTTATATTTTCTGAATTTTTTAAATAGTTCTTTAATTATAATTATATCAAATGAATATGAGAAACAGCTTCTAAATCTGATTCATTTAATTCTATTACAGTTCGTGGCGTATAATCTTCTTCTGCTAAAAGTACACAGTATTCACGATCTTTTAAAAGACATTTTATTTTGTTTAAGAGCTTCGGATCGCATTTAAACTGTAACAAAGAAAACATTAGTAACTAAATTGCAATTTTGACAATAAACATATATAAATTAAAATTTTTTTCCATATATACAAATATGTATGTTCTTCGCCACATATTTATAGTAAGATTTTATTTATAATTCTTTAGAAAGTAAGTGTTTAGTGGATACCTGGAAATATTCCATATCATTTTCCATGAATTCCTCTACGTCTTCCGCACCAATGTTAATAGCATCCTCCATAGCTTGTTCCAAATTACCTTTCTTTTCAACTATGATACTGCCTGTATGAATAAACATGTTTTTGGCAGAAGTATTTGTAGTTTTTCCTCTATATAAAATTAAAAAATAAATATTAGATGAGAGACATACATTTCGGAATATTTAATTAATTCATGGCTCTTATAATTGTATATAAAAAAATTATATGTTGAATACAGATTATTATACTGGATGAGTCAGTTAAAATGTTATTGATTTACATCGGAAACAATGCATTTTAGAGAGAAATGTTTTATACAAAAGGTGTATAAGGGACGTAAGATAACGTGTAACTAGTTTGATCTTGGGAAGTTGTTTGAAGATCACGTAATCATCGATTTCTTAAATCGAACCTCATATATTTCATTGCACATTCTTATAGCTTACTTCGAGAGCTTTCCAGAATACTGTAATAAAATATTTTTTTGTTAAGTACTTTTGAAATTATAAGGCATGAAAGTTACAGTGCAGCTGGAATCAGTATTACCTAAAATGTCCGACCGACGGCTAAAACCTCTTGAATGCTGTTCAAGATTAGAGCCAAAAGTAAATGAATTTTTTAACTTTTTTTCGATTTTTTCATGAAATCCAGTACAGCTGAGGTTCTGTTTGTGCGTACTTTAATTTATGTAATAATACTTTTGCAATCCGTAAATCCAATTCGGAGATTACCGAATGGAAATGTGGGTAAAACAGGAGGCTTTAACATCGCTTTAACAGGCACGCGAATTTTCAAAAGCGCCGAGGATCTTTAATAGTATCTCATCGGTGGTAATGCTAATACCGGCGGCACTGTAACTTTCAAGCCTTATAACTCCAAAAGTATTTAATGAAAAAATATTTTATAGTGTTTTAGAAATTTCTCGAGATAAGCTATTAGAATATGCAATGAAATATATGGGGTTCCATTTAAGAAATTGATGATTATCATTTTGCAATCTTCAAACTCTGCAAGATCAAACCAATTTTATATCCCTCTCCAAACCATACAGCTTTTGTATGAAACATTTTTCTCTAAAATGCTTTGTTTCCGAGATATAAATCTGTAATATTTTAACTGATTTATCTTGTATAATAAAGTAAAATTTTGTTTTCAAATATCCTAAGATATTAGATTTCTTTTTTTCAGCTAAACTTCTTGCACAGTCCACTTTTCTTCTTTTCTTATATTGAAGCAAAAACAAAAGATGGATGGTGCAAGGAGTTTAGTTAAGAAAATAAGTTTAATATTTTGTATAACATATTTCGAATACTTATAGGTATTTATACATGTTAGAAATATACATATTGTTCATACTTGGTTTTTTTAAGTTTTGAATTAATCTCAGTTAGGAAAAACTTGGGATTGTCTGTTATATAACATACGAGCATGATATAACCATTTGGCCCACGAACTTCTATTACACCTGTTTGAGTCTTGTTTTTCCGTGCCTCCATTTTGTCGAGGAAAGACTTTATCGATGCCACAGGCATGTTTACCTTTTTAGCTCGTTCAATGACTTGTGATAATTTTAAATTATTACTTGGATTTGTAGTGCCACCCTCTAAAACAGATTGTTTTTTTTTCACAGTCGCATAATGCAACTAAAATTACATAAGTGAAACAAAATTTGATATTTGAACCAGAGATTTGATCATGTATGCAGAGATTCTTATATATTTTGATGCTCTGAAACCGAATTCGATATCTAAATTACAATTTTTTTTATCATTAGAAAATAGCTTGATTTTTCTATATTTTAATAGTCAATTATGGTCTAGTTTTCAATATACCGAGGTAAATGAGAGAAAGTAAGTTCAATGATAATAAACAGGCTTATAAAGTTAAGATGCAAGTTGACAGATTAAATATGCTGAAAAATCAAACTATATTCCATTGATAGGAAAAAATTGTGACATGATGGAGCAATCTTCCACATTGGATTCAGTTTTACAGTGTCAAAATACATAAAAATACATAAAATAATTTAATCTCCAGATTAATAAAATTTTTTGTGTTAACCTGTGTTATTCATTGCAATAAAATTAAATGCACTTTAAAGCAACACACATACAAAGTACGTTACAAAAATACATTCAAGTAAAGTTATTAATTACGCAAGTAAAATCTGTTTATTGTGTTTCGTATACATGGGATTTTATTTTAATAAATGATATAACTCATAATAAACATTACATTACCTTGTATTGCAATCATCATTTGCATTTTCAGATGATTGAACAGTAACATCCGTTTGTTATCATTTTCTTCCTTTGTGTGCTTTATATTCTGCCATTTGCTATGACCGGCAAATCTTTTGCTGTTTTTAGACAAAAAATAAATATGCCTATTGAGTAGTAATCTGTTTAACACTTGTGTCATTTTGGAAAGGGTTATGGTGCGTCACGTAGCAGACGACAAGATTTTAAAGTCCAATGTCCACGATGCTAAAATCGGTCCTAGGCTGTGGTCAAAGTCTCGCTACAAATGCTTTGAAGTATTTGATGGACCAATTAGAAGAAAGAATTTTACAAATTGACCAATTAAAAAACACTTTAAAGCGTTTGCAGCATCGCGTTGACCGTACCCCTAGACCTCGGATGCAGGCTGATGTCACATTGGTCGCGTTCAGCAGACTCAACCGTTGTAGAGCAGGAAAATATAAATTCACTGTTTTAAGCACACAAATTCTTTGCATTACTCCGGATCTACAATAGGCGTTTTAAGCCTTAAGTCGTACGAAATTGACCAATTACAGTCGAATCCGAGAAGAATAAGCGACTGTGATTCGCCCATTTCTTATGGTTTAAGGCTTAAAACCCTATTGTAGATCCGGACTTAACAGTATTTGTGTTTTTAAAGCAGTGAATTTATATTTTTAAAGCAGTGAATTTGTGTAATTAAAGCAGAACAGGATTTTGCTTCGTATCATCGATACGAAATAAAATTCAACTTTCTGATTGGTTGCAGAACATTGTACGACGCACGTCGGATCTAGTGTGAATCCAGCATTAGGCCTGGGCTACAATGGTTGCGTTCAGCGGACTCAACAGTTGAGTGAGCGCTCGCTGCTATTGATGTATTCTTCCAGATCTAAAATGCTGATTGGATAATCTAAAAGAATACACCAGTAACAGCGAGAGCTCACTATTGAGTCCGCTGAACGCAGCCAATCAGTCGGGAGACGTTGTCGTTATTGTGTGCATGCGCACAAACCTTTATTTTTCGTGTCGGCTGTCCTAGATTAACAGAGAGGCGAGAAGTGAGAAAATGATCTGATTGGCTTGTTAAATCATGTGATTCAGCGCCATTTTCTTTCATCCTACGGTAGGCATAGTTTTCCCACAAACATAAAAAGAAAATCTATATGGGTCAGTAATATTCGGAAAATTAATGGATTTACTTGGGAACCAAAAAATTCATCGTTTGTATGTTCTGTAAGTTATGTTTTTAAGATCAGATCGATTTTAGTTTTCAAGAGAAAGCTAACCTTACTCTCACATTTTGACAGTTCGCCTATCCATGGTGAAAGAAAATGGCGGCGATAATCGATAATTTCGATTAATTTTGATTATTGACCGCAATTGTCGCTTCTCTGTTAATTTAGGGGTGCATTCGTTTACGTAGAGAGTATCATTTAATCCTTGTTTAAAGACTTAAACACAATAGGCACAGGCGATAGGGAATAACGAGCTGTCTAATCAGAGCTCTGGGGGTCGATTGTGTATCTTGAAATGAGGTGAAAATGACAAAAGTGAGCAAATTCACTAGTTATTGATCAATTAAATTATTCTGGTAAATTTACTTACTTTTGTAATTTTCATCTCATTTCGAGATACACAGTCAACCCCCTGGTGTGTAAGTTCGGTATTATATCCCAGAAGATATAATATCGAAGCCGTCTGATTGGACGGCTCGTTATTCCCTGTTGCCTGTGCCTGTTGCTTGTATAGCTGATTCACATTGCATCCGATTTGCGCCGTACGACGCAAATCGGATGCAGTGTGAATCCAGCATTAGTAATCCAGCATTAGTAGTCAACTTTCCAATAATTCAATAGTCGTCAACTTTAACGTTAAATATCTCGGTTCGCAGGGCAGAGCAACGCTTATTTCTGCCAGATTCTTTCGTTTCATGCAAAAACGCGTCGAATGAGCCAAATTTTATCGAAATCGGAGATGGGGGAGGTATTCTGTATAATTATTAAAATTTTATCTTGATATTCGTCAATTTTTATCGTGTGACTTGCTTTGATGTTAAAAACAAGCCCGGATCCTCATACGGGCAACAGCGTTTGACACAGAGCGCTAATTGGTGAAAAGCCAGTTGCGGAGGTAAAATTTACCCCCATCGCCCGTTTTTCACCAACCAGCGTTCGGTGTCAAAGCGCTGTTGCCCGTATGAGGATCCGGGCTAAGCGTCGAACTTCAGCATGAAAAGACACCTTAATCCTTGCAGTGAGTGCTCGCGCGGCGATACAGCGGCCATGTTGATTTCGCGCCATTTGAAGCTTGAAGTGGGATCGTTCCGTTTCTCTTTCGTGTTTTTCGTCAGATAAAAGTGAATCGCGTAGACAAAAATTAGTGTTCCTATAATAAGAGTTAATACAATGAGGTCGCGACTTTTGATTGATTGTCTAAATCCGCCATACGTAACAGGTTAGTCGAGACAAACGCAAATTTTAAGTATACCTCCATATTAAACGTTACATCACGTAGACAGTCGAAAAAAAAAATGATGTCACTGTAGATCAGGCCTGTCTAGTTTGAGCTCCGGAGCCAAAATACAAAGCCATCGATGTGAAAAACTGCAATGTTAGCAAGATTTTAGAACTACGAAGTGTTGAAACAGTCAGTCAGTCAGGGTGCGTTCCGTTTCTCGCATAATGTATCGTTTATCCTTGTTGCTCACCAAATGTTAAACAAGGACAACGAATGCGCATCATGCGTGATACGGAACGTATCTTCAGCCAACAGTCAGTCAGTCGTATCAACAGTCCCTGGAATCTTACATGGAATCTTTTTGCGTTGATGGCTTTACGTTTGATTGGCTCCGGAGCTCAAATTGGACAGGCCTGCTGTAAATTGCCTTTACAAACTGCCTTTTCATAACAAAAAATACATGTTACAAACACCATGGTGTAAAAAGCATGTGAAAGCTTTTTCCATCATGACATTGCTATGACATCACACTTATGATAAAGCGGACGTTCGCACGTCACCATAACGTAATCATAATTATTGTGATGACGTTGTAACGTTGTAACTGTGACGTTTAAGCTATGGGGTATTTAAAAGTAAAAAAATAAGACAAGTGTTATATATACATAATTATTAATACTTTAAATGAAGACAATGCTATTTTCTTCTTCTGATGCAACTGATATCAATAAATATTTAACCTTGTATTTCATATATGTATATATCTTCGACAACGTCATACATGCAATAGACAATTCATAACATTTAAACCCTTACAATACAAGATACAATTTGGTAACGCATCTGTCGAAATATGGGTCACTAAAATCCGTCCATTTTTTTCACCTTTTCAGGTACCTACTCGATCGAGTGTCACCCATGATCCAGGTATCACTCCATTCTTGTTGTTCATAGTACATTAGACAAGGATGACATGACACCTGGGCAGCACTCGGATAGGAATCTGAACACGCCTTAGAATGGTTCAAAAAATCTAAAAATTCACTAACATCCCAGGGGCGCGATTCCGTAACTGTCTTTACACCCCTACCGACAGTTGTCGGGGTTGTCGCGCAGCTTTTTCGCCATATAAAATATCTGCGCAAACACCGACAACTGTCGGTAGGCGTGTAAAAATAGGGACTCCGCACAATAAAAGGAACAGGGAACAGAGAACAGAGAATAAGAATTTCAACCTATCAGAAACTGTGTATTCCACATTACATGATTTCTGATAGGTTGAATTTCTTATTCTCTATTCTCTGTTCCCTGTTCCTTTTATTGTGCAGAGCCTCTTACGGAATCGCGCCGCAGATAGCAAGGTGTCGTCTATTTAACGTCATTAATTAGTTATTCTTATGACGAATCTATACGGTTCCGGAGACGAAGTGAAAATGACAAAAATGAACAAATTTGCTAGGTGTTGAAGTTATAAATATTCTAGTAAATTCAATTACTTTTGTAATTTCCACCTCATTTTAAGAACCACAATAAGCTCCTTGACATCTGAACATCGTAAAAATGAAGTGAATTCTTATATTTCTTATCAATCACACAATGTCATAAACTGACATAAAAAATACATCATTATTTTCGTGTTATTAATGGAATAAATTGTATGACGTTATTAATTGATCACTAATTACTACTTGGGATACTTTCAACTTTTTAGAATAAATATTGAAACTCCAATTGAATATTGAAACTCATTTTGAAAAATAATAAAATGTAATATAATTTATAATTACTGAAAGACTTAAAGAAACTAACACGAATAGGAATCGCTCGGTCACTATAGTGACCCGATCTTGTACGGTAAGGGTTAAGACTATACTGTAATATAGCTTTCAGTTAAATCATTCATTACTTTTCAGTTACCTCATGACCACGAACTTCTCCATTACATATTACTTTTCATTTCGAACAGTGTATAGTTTATATGTAGATATGCATTATAGATTTTTGGTACTGGCAGTAAATTTTGTAGCACAATCATGATTTAATATTTTGATCCTAGATAATGTAAAATCTAAAATCGGGACACAAGACGAACGTTTTTAGGATAATCTTTTTAAATCTGTCTGAAAATATCTTTTAAGCCAGATATTACTATTATCCGGGGAGGTATCCGGTTGAAATTTGATATTATTAAATTGTTGATATATTTTCTTATACATATGTTCTAGAAATAAGTATGCATATTCATAATGTTATATATAATATCTTATACATTGTCTTTAAGGCCCGATTGTACTAACATTACTTTGACTTTAAGCAAGCTTTAAAACTCTCTCTCTCTCTCTCTCTCTCTCTCTCTGTTTTTGTCTCTCGCTTTAAAATGAAATGGAGAGAGTTTTGAGTCTTGCTTAAAGTCAAAATAATGTTGGTGCAACCCGGCCTAAGACGTCTGATGTCTCGAGTTTTGAACTTTATGTTGTTTCGTATGGCCCAACAAAATTACTTTCAAATTTGTATTTTGCTAAATTTTTAGCTACTTTAGCAAAATTGTTTTTGCGTATAATAATAATAGTAACGCAATACTTTATTAAAGTATTATTTTTTGTCACATTGACCAAGAATAAAAATTATTCTATATTTTTTCAATATAAATTTCGTCGAAAATCATGTTGAATTTGTACCCTTCTTTGCGGTTGCTGTTATGCAAGCATAAATAAATATAATAAGAAACCTGTGTTAAGGTTTATTAGAAGGTTTACTTCGAGATAATTACTGAACGTAATTAACTGCAACGCTCTTTTCTTAGACTTTCAGAAAAAAAGAGAAATCAATTTTGTCCCCGCATCAAAGAATTCACCTCGTGAATTTGCTATTTGACACAGCCGTGACAAACAGAAATAAGACTACATGGAGTAAAAGTTTATTTACACACCTTTTTCCCTCAGGTTAATCACTGGCGGTGTGGCACGGGAATCAAAGGGAACAGTGCGGCGAACCCCATCCACACAGTTTCAAAGGAACCAGCGGCTACAAAATTAACACGATTAGGCTGGCGGTGGACTTGCTCGGGGGTAAGTAAAAAGAATGGCATCGAACGATCGAGTCGACTAAATTTAGAAAGTCGAGGGTGAAGGCGCTTAACAAACTGGTAGAGGGTCGATATTTAGTCCGCGCAGTTTTCATCTTAGAGGTCATAATGGGCCTTGAAAAATTGTCGATTTTAAGCACACTGCGATCCCAAATAGCATAGAGAGTTCGAAAAGAATTCAAAAAGAATTCCATCATATGTCATTAATTCTAAGTTCACTTTTAGATGGAAAAAAATTATTTTTCTGAAAAGTTCTGAATTCTTTTTGCATCTTAAAATAAACTCAAAATTGATGACATACGACTGAATCCTTTTTGAACGTCCTTTGCTATCTGAGATACCAGGGTTATTAAAGATGTAATGTCTTTAAGATATCTTATATCTACCTTTGATATTCATCTATATAAATTATTGATATTTTCTCCTTTGATATTTATCCGTAAATTATCGAAATTTGAAAATGAATAGTCAGTTATTCGTTAATTGTAATGGTTTTTTGCAATATATTTACTCAATGAATATGCACGACACAATGTGAAAGCATGTATGTACTATTTTAAATGTACGTATTTAATTGTCGTTATTTATATAATTTCTAAGGATGCACCGGATATTCGGAAAGTATTCGGTATCTGGTATTATCCGGCACTTTTTTACTATCCGACCGGACAGCCGGATATTACTATTATCCGGGGAGGTATCCGGTGAAATTTGATATCATTAAATTGTTGATTTTTTCTTATACATATGGTCTAAGAATAATTCTCTCTCTCTCATGATGCTATATATAATATCTTTGGTATGTTTTCTGTTCCTGCACTAGACTATTCTAGAACTCTCTTTCTCGCTTTAAATAAATATCGAACGTATATCTTTCTCACTTTAAGTTCCAAAAGTGTACACTAATTCAGCCACAGAAAACAGACCTCTTATACATTATCGCAAAATTATAATCTTTTTCCCTATAGGCTTTTTTTTATGACATTTTGTCGAAATCCGATTGAATATCCGGAAAATGTCGGATATCCGACTCGAAGAAATTGCCTTCTCGGATATCCGGTATCCGATAATTTTACGATCCGGTGCATCCCTAGTAATTTCCTTCAGCACGTATTATCAATAGCCAAATAATTTAATACGATCTATTTAAAAACTATTGCGTTCGTCAGGTTAACTTTACCTAACGTAATGGGTGGATAAGGTTTTAATTTATTACAAGTTTATCCCTAAAGTTTAATTCGCAAGAATTACTTGATTTTGAATGCTACGTAACTCTGTAATTAGACGTTGGTCGATCCAAATTTCAGGATCAATATTATCCTTTATCATTTTTATATGTATTATATTTCTTATTTCACTCTCTTGAGGCTTCCACGGGCACTTTCTGTACAGAAATTGTGCGCAATTTAATTTCGCGTAATATATTATCAGGCTGTTCTTCGCCCTGATGAAGTGAATGTTCACGAAACGTTGGTATTCTAAAAGTGGATTTGAATACGGAGATGTCCCGCGAAACGTATAATTTCTATATTTCTTATTTGATGTTATATTATTATGCATACATACTAATACAGTATATTCGAATTATAACGATATCGCATAGCATTTCATTAGTAAATTACACGAGAAACTTGTGTACTGTTCCGTCATCGTATTAGTAAAGTTAATTAATAGTCAAGAATGTATATATGTATGTATATCCGATCAATCATTCTCCATCTCATCAGATCGTTAGTCACTCGAGATGGGTCACAAGTGCTCGACTCTGGTTACAAGTAATGGAATAATAGCGACCAAATGTAGATCGTCATTGTTTCTACAGATGGCCATAATTTTTAGTTAAAATAAAAAAAATATTCTGATATATTGATTGATGATCTTTTAGCTTCTAAATTTAATTGTCAGTCATACCCATCACTATGCCTTTTTTTATGAATCATAATGGGGTGTGTAGATAAATAATTCAAGCATCTACCTGAAAAAGTTGGTTTGTGATACCAGTCAAATTCTAAACCAGTTCCATTTTTGATAATCGTTATGTCTAAAAAATTTATTGTATCACCCCTCCACCTCCAACGTAAATTGTAGTCTATTATGAAATGAATTGAACCCTGCTACAATAGATTCGATTAAGTCAGAAGGGACTGCCGTAATAATATCGTCAACATATCTAACATAAAAAGGTAAATCTATACCTATGGTCTTAAGCGCTTCTGTCTCCAAATCGCTCAATACAAGGCCCGCAATGATAGGAGAGAGAGGCGACCCCATCGGAGTTCCGTGATAAAATTCGTCATTAAAGCTAAGAACCATCGAGTTTAATACTAATGAAATTGCTTTCATAAATTCATTCCTCAGGATACTTGTCGCTTTTTTTAAAAAGTCCCATCTTTTATCTACACTTAATATGGCTAATTCTATCGACACATTTGTAAACAGGGAAACCACATCCAACGATATTAAGGAGAAATTATCAGGAATCTGCATGTTTCTCAGTTTTTTTATTATCTGGAAGCTATTCTCCACTTTACTAATTGGTCTCTCCATATTATTGGATATTATGTCATGTAGAAAGACAGCCAAAGAATATACCGGACTATCTATAGATGATATAATAATCCTAAAAGTATTGCCCGGTTTATGCACTTTCGGCAAAGCATAACACCTCGGTAAGATTCCATCACTACATGAGACTTTTTTGTACGTCTGATCAGAAATATAATTCTTCTTTTTCCATCTTATGAGCAGCTCTCGAATGTTTTTTGTCAAATTGTTTAAAAAGGATTTCTCGTCAGCTTGGTGTAAATGTTAGGATCTTGCAGCATTTGAGTGACTTTATTAATATAACTATTTCTGTCTAACGCCACCGTGATATTCCCTTTGTCTGCTCTTGTAAAAATTATGTTTGAGTTATTCTTAATAAATTGTCGTGTATTTAACAAGAAAGGAATCTATTAGTTGTAAAATTATTCGTTGTTGATGACAGAAATTTTCTTAAAATCGGAATAGCTAAATTTCTGATCTTTAAAATGTTAGCGTGTCGCAATTTCCAAAAATTATTCTCAATGTTCTTGATAAATTCGATCAATGTGCTTTTATGGAGTACCGAAGGTATAGAAAAATTGTCAACCAATTGCAACAACAATTGAACCTTTTTTGGAATCTCACATCGAGACAAGTTAACGAACCATCCATTTTTTATACTGAACAAAGAAGATTCAGGATTGTCGTCAATAAATTCGTTAACTTTAATTTTAACATCCATCTACTCACTCAATGGAACATCATTCTTACTTTGAAAAGAAAATTTAAATTCGTTAATAACCCCATCATTGTTGTTATCAAGATTGTTTTGTTTTTCATTGACAACAAAATAATGCAGCGCGGTTTAATGTTATTACATTTCCTTCGCTTGTTTTTTAAAATCAACCAATTTAATCTAATTTATATTAATTATGTTGTTTATGAAACGTGCATTCTTGTCTCGCAAAAAAGGAATTACAATATCTCACTGGAACATGGTTCATGATACTTCTCCTAAGATGTAATATCTCTTTTTGGGAACGACTAACAGTTCTATATGGGTCACTCAATTCAATTTTGAGAGTTCTTAAAATGAACTGATCTCTAAAACGCTTAAATTTATGTGAAGATCTGTAATGAGAAAGTTTTAATCCAAAATCACGCAATTTATCTATATGTTGATACTTTGCAATATATCTATATGCTGATACTTTAACATTTTAAATTAAAATCTATATGCAATTAATACCTGCTTTTTTTTATTAAAAATACTTAGATATATTTATATTTGAAGAAACATAATTAATAAAACGTATAAATATCGGCATATTAAAAAAATCTTCCTTATCAAAAAACTGAATTATTTCGATGTCTGTGAAGCTGCACCCCCCACCATCGAAAATCAAGTTCGGAATAGGTCAAAAATTTTGCGCTAATTATGCGCTAATTTTGCACCCTATTCCGAAATTTAGCGCTCCAATCGTTTAGCAGATTTAAAAAAAAAATGGGGGGGTGCAGCTTCCCAGAAAGCTGCAACTTCCCCCCCCCAAAAAAAAATATACAGGGCACGTACACAACAAATAAGTGAACAGAAAATTTTGCGCTAATTTTGCACTACACAATAGAGCCAAAAAAAATTAAAATATAGCGTCAATTCGAATATAGAGCGTTAATTCCAATATTAGAGCGCGCCGCACACTAAAGTAAATTACCTGATCGTCAAATAATTAGGAACCTCGATTGATTATGGTATCAAAATAATCCTTAGACATTCTAGTTTCGAAATATGTGCACACTGAATTTTGCGCTCACTCTTAGGTCAGTCAAAATAATCAAAACGTCGCAGAAGACCGCGCGTCGCGCCCTTAAATTCGTTATCAAGAGCGTCAAATAATTATGCACTCGATTAATAATGGTATCAAAATAATCCTTAGACATTCTAGTTTCGAAATATGTTCACACTGAATTTTGCGCTCACTCTTAGGTCAGTCAAAATGATCAAAACGTCGCGGAAGACCGCGCGCCGCGCCCTTAAATTCGTTTCAGCTTTCTGGGAAGCTGCACCCCCCATTTTTTTTTTAAATCTGCTAAACGGTTGGAGCGCTAAATTTCGGAATAGGGTGCAAAATTAGCGCATAATTAGCGCAAAATTTTTGACCTATTCCGAACTTGATTTTCGATGGTGGGGGGTACAGCTTCACAGACATATTATTTCGATAAAAAGCGACGTGTGTGAATAGTACACTTAAATTCGCGCAAATCGACAGGTCGTTTTATCAGAATAAAAAGCTTCGGGCTTAATGATCGTCGCGCGAGTCTCTTCGTCTTCTCGCTCTGATTTTTGCCGAGCCCGTCCGTTTTCTTTCCCTACCGTGTGTATGTCGTCGTCGGTGCGTATAGGTGTACACGTCGTGTTCAATTTTATGAAGGAGGACGCATGGGGGTGCCGACGGGGATGGCGACGTTTAATAAAGGGCGTGGGCATGTGTATGTATGTGTGTTAGGGGTGCTAGTTAGCACGGCGCTTGGCGCCGTCGACGACGTCGCCGTCTGGACGCGTATAGTCTCTCCTCGACGTTCTGCACCGACGACCTCGTCTTTTAAAGCACACTGACGCACAAACGATGCTTCTTTAAACAGCGAGCCAATGATACGAAATAAAGTAACTTGGCGTTCAGTTGATGCGTACACCGACACACCGCGTGCATTCTCGAATACAACTAAGTAACGAACTTAATAAATGAATAAGCATGGACCATCAAAATGCATAGGATTTTATTCGTTCCATTGCGTAACATAATAGGATCGCTACGTGTTCAAGCATGAAAGATTATGAAGTTTCTTTTTTTTTTTTTTGTTTATTTCTTGAGTTTGCACTAGTAAATATGAGAAAAAGCAAAAATAATTGAGAAATAAGTAAGTAAGTATGAATTACAAAGAATAATTCATATATAATACGTAAAATGTGCTCGAATTTTTATTTCTAACAGCTAGGCTACAATTTCACATACCTATTCTTACTTTTTTTTTTAATATTGCAAGTTTATGTAAAATTGCATTTTTAAGATTTTATGTTTAGGGTAAACTAGGGTATTATGGCCATACGGAAAAGATGGCCATAGGCCATAATTTCTCCAATAATTGATAAATAGTGCATTTTTATAGTCATTCTTAATGATAATCAATATTTACAGTAGTTCATATGAGTACACTGTTCAAAATAACAATATTATAAATATCTAATATTTTTTCCTTCGACTATCTGCAAAGTTTTGCACGTGTCTGCTAAAAATTGTTATAATGTCTAATAAATTACAGTTAAGCTGCCATAATCAACATTACATACACAATAAAAGTACGTAAATTGCAAAGTGACCTATAATTAATACTTTTATTTTCACTATTTATTTATAAATATTATGGCTATCTTTCTTAATATCATGGCCATCTTTTCCCTAAAAATCAGATAAGATGGCCAATACATACTTTAAATATTTTGATAAAATTAAAGTTCTGTTAAATATTTTCTCTCTAATTTCGATAGTATTTGTTACTTTAAGCTTCAGTGAAAGTAATATCCCAAATATTGTTAAAAAGTAACAAGAATAAATGTATGTTTTTTGCATTTTAAAAAACTATGGCCATCATACCCGAGTTTACTCTATGCGATCGATTTCTTTCCATTCGTCAATCGCATGAATTCTTCTCTGCTAACGGACATTTTACTATCAATTTTTAAGAATACTTCGACCTACCATATGAGTTATTCAATTTTCAATCCGATATAGAAATATCCAATATCGATTGAATCTCGTCTCGTCGTGCTTGCGGACGTTTGCTCGATCACCCGGTGTATCTGTACTTTCAATTGAATAGGTTACTATGCACACTACTCCAGTCTTTATTAGCCGGCCGTGGTAAAGGGAGAAGGTCGGTTGGTTTGCACGTAATCCAAGTTAACATTCGGGGGATTAGAACTTCCTCCCACCCGTCCTCATTCGTATATTCTGCCCCGCTTTACCCGGCCCTTCGCCGCAGTTCGCCGTATTTAGTCAGCAGTAAAAGCTTTAATGAAAAGGATCTTGGTTTCACGAGGCACTAAAATCGGTTATATTGGCAGCAAGGAGAGAGGTTCGACGAACGAACGCCCTTTATCGAACGATCACATAAATGCACCCTCGTCATCTCTCTTCTTTTTCTTTCCCTTTCTTTTTCTTTATCTCTTTTCCTGTATCTCGAAACCGATACAAAACTTCGGATTAAAAACACGTTCAGGGAAGCAGCGTAATATAATCATGAAGAAAGTCCGATTGATGAAGTCTTCGACTATGTAGGTAATATATACGGATAAACAGCATAATATCGTTGATTCATCGTTACATCGTTCTCTTCTTTAGTCTGAAGGATTATTATACATAGACGTGTACAATATGCAAAATGTTTTAGTCTGCAAAAATGTCGCAGCGAGACGTTTTGTCAAAATTGCGACCTACAGACCAGCATCTCAAATAATTGATGTACATGTAATTATATACGCGAAACTTGCATAAATTGATGTATACGTCAGCAATGGCACATTATCGATACCATGCAAGCATCGGACACTCATTATTGTAAACGTCGACGCGGCGACAGTGTTGTCTGTCAATTGTAGGTCTTTCCTGATACTTTATCCTCCACAATGTGCTTGCGAGTTTAACGGCGTGTTCCCATCATTTATTAAATTAATGATCAGTCATGAAGTTCACCTTTATTGGATGCTTTTGAGTGAGTATATGGAGAATAGCGGTGGCTCTAAAGCTACAAGCTATACGTTAAACGGAACAACACCGAAAGCCTATTAATATTATTGTCTACACAATTTAATCAATTGATTAATTAATTAATAATGATGTTATATTTTCTAAATAAATGTGATATACAACAAAAAGAAAGTAATAATATACATTATAAATTCTTATGAATTATTAGAAAAAGTTACGCGCGATTTTTCATCTGAACGTCTTGTTTCTATGAAATTATAGTGCTCCGTTTTCTAAGTTTTAATATAGGTAACTGATAAAATTGTAGCTTTTTCTTAGAATATCATAAAATTTCTGATATATTTCTTGTATTAAAGTTTCTGGCTGATATACATTTCTTGTGCTATAGAAAAAGAGTTCTAGTAATTATAGATGTAAAAAATAGAAGTATTTAAAAATGATAGCTTAATTTTATGTTTTAATTATGAAAATTGATAATAAAACTTTTTATTTTAATCAAAACCCCGATTTGAATTATAATTTTTCAACAGAATTCTTGGAATAATATTCAAAATTTAAAAATAATACTAAGTGTCCAAATATAAATTTAAATTCATGAAAACTTCGAAAATTGTCACATAAGAATTTAAAAAATTAAAGAAGTTTGTCAATTCTTATTTTTATATATATTGTTTTGAGTCAAGTTAATTACCACGATTTTTTTAAAACGTAATTTTAAAATGCCTTGAGAAAGAGAATAAATATTCAATATATTATAATTTTATAAATATGGTAATTAGATCTTCTATGATCCAACATGATCTACACGCTGTTTGTGAGTAATTGTACGATGTTTTTAACAGATAGCACTAGTAAATCATGCAGGCTGTCCGTTTGACTCGATTGCATCAGTTTATTGCTCAGTTTGTTCATTCTGTTATTGCAAAGCAAAATTTAGAACATCGTGGTCGTGATGCAGTATTTCGTAGGTAAGAAATTACTTTTTATAACTATCAAGAGATAGTATTACTAACTCCCATAGTTCATATTATTGTAGTTTTATATTTATACTTTACAACTTTGTTCTAATATATACTTGTATATATTTATACAAGAAGCACACAGCGCTTATAAAGCGTTAACAAAGCGCTAAAAAAGCGCATATAATCGCTTTTTTAACATTTTGCAAGCTAGCTGTGATACTTAGGTTTACAATTTTGTATGTAGTTTACATTTTCGTCATGATATTTTGTTTATAACTAAAGAAAGAAAATTCTTTGTAAGGTAGAGAGAAACAATATGGTTAACTTAATATTGAGTGTACTCATCAACTGTAACTTTTTTTTTGAATTGAGAAAGATCTAATTAAAAAATTAGAAAAATCGCAAAGTTTGTGTAACCCCCCGTATAGAATCTGGTTATTTTATATATTTATATTGAAATACGTTCTCTAAAAGATAGCAATTAGTTTCACAGAGATAAATGCTTGGTTTTTATAAATCCACAGAGAAAGTGATAACAAAAAAAGAAAAAAACGGATTCTATATATGTTCCGTTTATTCAAACGGATACATGTTATTAAAGATCTCATGGCAACAATTCTAAAAGTAATATGTATCATAGTGTCAAAAATATCGTAAAATAGAGTTCTCGCGTTGAAATTAAAATTCTGCTTAATTGAAGAAAATTATCGGAATTACATGTAGAAAGTTAATGAGCGAGTATTGGGGTATGATTTACCACAGTAATCACTTGAATTATAGGATGGCATTTCATCAGATTATCGGATAATATTAAGGTCATTCGAATAATAAAATAGATTATTGGATTTTCCTCCAAGTTATATTCTTAACTCATAAATAGGTTTTCTTAATACGCGTTTTATAAATGTTACTCGAAAAATGAGATGCTACACGGAAAGAATGAGTTTATTGAAATATCTAAAAAAATTTAAATAGACATAGATATGCAAATTTTGTTGAATCATCAAAATGTAAGTAATTCAAGCATGCTGTAAAAGGGTTTGATATTCTAGTAACCAGTTTGAGTCATACATAATATTATTTTGACAGTCCAACAAAATTATTTTCAGATCTGTATCTAGCTAAATGTTTAGATATTTCAGCAAAATCGTTATTTCTGTTTAATTATGTATATATACACATGATAGAAAGATTAAAATCACTTTAATATTATTTTTCGAGTTTCCCTTGTATGGTTGATACGGTTGTTCAGTCATTTGACAGAACATTAACATCGCCGAATAGTTCGAACGTAGGCTCCTCTTTTTGTAACTCGCGATTTTCGGGTTTCATCGAAAAACGTAGTAAATTCATTTTACATATGAAACGCGAGAATGCGATCTGGTAAGCGAGAGAGTATTTCAAGTGCCAGCATTGCCATCGCGCGACGCCATGTATGTATAAGAAACATGACTAGCCAAAGGCAGACAGTTAGCGCCGGTAAGAAAGAGGAAAACGGAGACTCTTCCTAGTGTAGAAGAGAGTATTTCATCGTTTTTTCGTGGGTTTTTTGCAGCGGATTCTTGCCAAGTCCTGGGCGGGTATTACCTCCTTTGAATCTACCTCGAACAAGGCTTGATCTTTAAGACGCTCGAGGGTTAGGTTAGTAATTTGCGGATTATACGAGCAAGACGCTCGGAGAGGGATAGCAAGTGAGGAAGAAGCTGGGGCAATAGAAAGGAAAAGAAATAGCGTTGCTGGTGAACTCGACCGAACGATAGTATGCACCCTCGTCTGTAATTTTCTGACCTTTTCTCTTCAGGTTCTCTCTCTCAGTTTCTCTTTCTCTGTCTTTGCCACTCTTTGCCATCACTCGCCCTGTTTTCACCCTGTCTCGTTTCTCAGTCGTCGTCTCGCGCGATTCAGCAACTGTAGAGCAGTCGCGAAAAACTTTTCATTTCAATAACTATAGCAATGTGCTATTGACTCATGAACGAAAGGTACTTGTCCTTTGATGGTAGCAATTTATGCTACATTCTATACTTTATCTTTGATGATCTTTAGATACTCTATAAGTCCATCACTAGAGCCGTTGATAATGCCGGGATCAAGATTATAGAGAACTTACAAAGCTTCGTTTCCTGAATGTGCTGTAATTAATCGGCTTCCTCCTCCTTCTACCTCAAACGAGCTTCAACGAGTGCGTACTTGCAACAAACTCGGAGATAGTGCATTTTTCCGATAAAAAAATTACTATATTATTCAGCAAAAATTGTTTCATATAAAAGTACAAATAAATATTATATTGTATATAGGTATAAACTATATAATTATATATGATACATAATTATGTATGAAATATGTCTATATATGCTATATATTCTTTTTTTGCAAAATTACTGTTTAAGTACAAGAAAAATAATATATCTAATAATGAGACAACAAAAAATTATTTAAAGAATAATTTTTGCATTGTTCCTTTTACAAAAATTTGAAGAAATGAGAAAGAATTGCTCATACATATATGTATATGTAATTATACATATATAATGATTTATATATATCTATATTTATATATAAACATTTTTTTCAGTTTTTCAAACTTGACTTTTTGTAAAAGAAACAATACCAAAATTATTCTTTTAATTATTTTCATGTTTTTTATTATTTTTATTTTTCTTGCACCAAATAATTTTTGGTAATTTTACCAAAAAAAAAGAATATATGAACATATTTCATGTATAATTATATATGTTTTCATATGAACGTTTTTTTTTTATTGGATAGATTAACATGCAGTACTAATCAGTGAATCAACGTTATTAAATGCAATTGTGCTGTTAAAAGCTGTTTAAAAATCTCTCTTTCTTCGAATAAAGCATTTGTTTTAATCTATAATAATTGGAGTCAAGAGGTAAAATATTGTGTCTGTATCAATTGATTTTCTTCAAAATAATATCATTAAAGAACGTTTTTATATTCAGATTAACGTTTCTCTCGATGTGCTTGAGAGATTTTGTTTATCATTTTTACAATTAAGTGAATTTATGGATTATTCGGTACAGGGACAGAGAAACAATGGTACTCGCGGGAATAGCGATAGGCGTACATACATAACTACCAACCTTATAAATATTACGATAATTAATGTATCGGAAATCGTACTATCGTCGCGCATTAATTTTAGCAGACATTATTAACAATGGAGTACGCATCATTTTTTATTTTTTGAATAATTTCTGAACGCGCTAAAATAAAGTTGATAAATTCGAAAAACTCTTATAAAGTAGTAAACTTAAAACATTAAATTGGAACATGATATTATTACGGATATAAAATTTGAACTACTAACTTTTATTAGAAAAAAAATTTACTTGCTTATATACAGTAAATAATGAATATTGTTAAATTGATAGTCGAATTTATCGTTGCCTTCTTTCCGCGATGTTAATTGGGTCTTCTCGCTTTGCTCACCTCGTAGATACTGCGAGAATCACTGTCAGCCCAAGGTGTTTTAACAGCTCACAAAAATTAGATTATCATGATTGATTTGTATATTTGCGTACTTGTATATTTGTATATCTTTTGTATAAATATTTTACACATTAGAAGATAAATAGTGCGCGTCTGTATAGTAGTTAACGTAACATATCTTTATACCTAAATGTTTAATTTTACTGAAGAAATATGCTTCCACGATTTGCTTATAAATTTGTTACATTTTTTTGTATTAGTTATATAATATTTGTATTACTTCTTCATATATATTCCTCTTGTGTTTAATTAAAACGAAAATTTTGTTCGTTTGGGAAATATGTTAAATTTACATGCGAAATATGTTAAATTTAATATAAATTTTCTAACTGTATTATACTTTTTTAATATTTCTTTTATGTTTACTCGCTTTCTCTCTTTTTTATATATTTAAAAATGCCAGCAATCCGTTAATATAGCAACTCGATTATTAATATTATCATAAAAAAAAAAAATAGAAAAACATTAGAACAGAAGCATGAGTTAGAACATCTCGGTATAACAGTAGCTATAACGATGGAGAAGTACAATCTTTTGGAAAAGTATACATTACGTCTTGTTAAAGTGGTATAATAGTCATTTCTCCCCAAGACGTCCTGTAGGCGGTGCGGCGAGTAAATAGGTTGTATTTAGAGGCACTCAGCGCACAGCGTGTGGTTCACTCAAAACACGCGAGAAAAGCCGCATTGACATTATCGGCTCACCCTTCGGTCCTCCTTTCGAGTCAGGAAGCGGCCCCCGGGGTGCCCTGTAAGTAACGCACGCACAAGGAGAAAAATAAGGGATTCTTTTATATTGATAGAAAAGAAAAAAGGAACTTACATGACGATGGAGTGCTGATATTATCGTAGTATAGTGACCTAAATATATGGAACTTGCTAGAAGTCATGTATGTGCATTTACTGGAAAATATAAGATTATGTTAGTGTCAAAAAAAGTCTCGTATTTTTATTTTATTTATATTTTTTTAGTTTTCCTTAGATAATTGTTTGATAGATTTTTTCGATAGACTTCTATATATTACATTAGTTAGATTGTTACCAACGGTCTGATAATGAAGCCATAATGCATCATATTTCATATGAGATAAAAATCATACGTACACATATATATACACTAAAAAAAAATTTGTTAAATTTCAATAAAATATTTATTTAAGTAGTACCTACTAAACATTTACTTAAAGTAAATTAATATTTACTGTAATAAAATAATAATACTCAAATCACGCAAATTAATAATTCTTATATAAAATAAATATAAATATATTTACATTTAGTAAATATTTTGTTAGTATAAATAAATATTTATTAAAATTTAATACATTTTTTTCACTGTATATACAGAATTATTTATAACGCTGTTACATTGAGAAACCCATTTAGTTGAATCAATTAATTTCTTGTTTGGATATGGGCAAACAAATCCTTGGTTGATGCAATAAAATAATTTAGTTGAAGCCAAACATTTGATTATTGTAAACAACTTTATCAGATGTCAATGTTTATCAGAAATAAGTGAAATGTTACAATAACCAAATGCTTTGCTTCAACTATATTATTTTATTGCATCGATTAATTTCTTGTTTGGATATGGGCGAACAAATCCTTGGTTGATTCAACTAAATGGGTTTCTCAGTGTACTGTTATCGTTTTTTTAACGGTCGTTCCTTTTTTCTACCTATATGACAGTAACGATATAACGTTATTTCATTATTAGGATAACGAATTCAATCGTTACTTTTGTCATTACCCTTTAATAATATTCCCTATTATCTTTATATCTATTTAATAGATCGCATTATTTTTGATTACCGAAAATTTTAGTATACCTATATGTAATGTAAACTATAAATTTTCAGTATTAACAATGAATATTGGAATGCATTTTTAATAACGATATTATCTTAAAACAATGTTTAACAAAAATTTTTAATATATTTATGAAATACAATTTAAATTTATAAAAATAAGTATATATTAAAGAAATATAAAAATATTACCATAAAGTATTATAAAAAATTTATTAGCTAAGTTTGGTGTGAAGAAAAGCATGACATAGAGATTAGCTTAGAATTTTAAGTTTTAATATTGATTGTTAAAATTACTATTCATTATTTAAAAAATTTTTATGTTTAATATTCTATTTTAAAATCATAAAAAGTAATAAAAACAAATCGTTATTTTCCAAGTAATGATAATGAGTTACAGTCACAGTATCAAGTTACTTCTGAAAATTAGTAGAAAAGAGTAACGATAACGAGTTACTTTTTATAAAAAGTTACGGTAATGGTAACGCGTTATTTTTATAAAGTAGCGTTTTTAACCTTCTTTTTATATGTGTATATAGATATAAAATTCGTACGTATTTTTATATACGTAATATGTCATTTTTCAATATTTATTTAAAATCAATATTACATTTTATCTATTTAATCTTTTATATGGCAGTGAGAAATACTTTTTACCTTTTTCTTTTTGATTTTTGTGATTTAACTGTTCACAGTTTAGTGAGACCAAATATAATTTCACATTTTTTTCATGTATTATTCATACTTTCTTTATATGTTTTTCATAATTTCTTTATACTTGATTGTTTATTTGTAATTATTTATTTATAAAAAAATAAAGTTGAAAAAGAGAGCGATTTTTGCAAAAGATATGACCTTTTGGAAAGGTTATATATTTAAGAGACTGAATATTTTTCATGTATCAAAATATAATATATATTTTTTCCAGAATTTTTTATACGCTGGATTTTTTATTAAAAAATTACTTGTTTAATGTGTAAAGATAAAAATTACATTATGTTGCAAATTTCTTGCACTTTTGTCACAAAGAGTCTTTAGTAAATAGAGTGTGCTGAATACGAATATGACCTCAAAAATTGTCACATAAAGTTTTTGAAAAAGATGAGATTGAACCATTAAAAAATGCGTTTTCAACTTTTTTCATAAATTCACTACGTATGAGCCAGATGTTCCAATAACTTTAGGAAGATCCAACATTGAAGCTTGGATCTCTCATTGGACCTTTATCTTTTTGTTAATATCTGAAAAACCTTTATATCTCGTGTGTCTTATTTATATTTATTCAGACTTACACTAATTTATCCCTATATGGCAACCATATTGAATCTGCTATTTAGAATTTTGGAAATTTGACTCAAAATTTGTAATTAACGATTCAAAAAACAAAATTGCAATATTTCACAGAATCTCGTTTAAATAGAAATAATATGCCACAAAGGGTTCAATTAAATTGCATATATTCTTATTGTATACTGTGTACTATCCCACAGATAAATATGGTTACAGCTACAGCTTTGTATTTTATCGTGAATTTATTATAGATATTAGCGGTCTAGTATAATATAGAAGCCTGTGAATTTTTTTATTTAACTCAATGTAATCTGGTTTTTAATGTGAGACATTAACTTCAACTATATTCATTAGCTGTGAAACGAGCGAACTATTTTTATATATAGCGGATAATAATTTATAAAATATAGTTTATGCAGAGAAGCTTTATTCTCGAATATCAGTAACTTATTCATGTAACCGATAAAGTTAGATATTTTCGTTAATTCTGGAAGCGATAATTTTAACGATACTTTTCCGATAATTTTAGAGATATATTATATACGCGTATCAATCAGTTTTTATATATTTACCAATTGTAAATTTTCTATTTTCTTAATGTCTATCTATTCTAGTATCCTTATATAATAAATAAGAGCTCTCAATGCTTTTGATCTTAATTGAAATTTATG
Source organism: Trachymyrmex cornetzi (assembly GCF_001594075.2). Lineage (NCBI taxonomy): Eukaryota > Metazoa > Arthropoda > Insecta > Hymenoptera > Formicidae > Trachymyrmex > Trachymyrmex cornetzi. The sequence goes on from NW_017295973.1 coordinate 34,441, forward strand.
TTTCAAATTGTTTTGACTTCTAGCTCTGCTTTTAATTGTTTTGACTTCTAGCTCTGCTTTTAATTGTTTTATATTAACTTTATGGAGTTTGTAAAGTTCACATGATAACTGATTATTACAAGAAATTTCGCAAAACACGCTCGGAAATCGACGTGGGTACTGCGTACGAACGGCCGGGCACGAAAGCCACGAGCACAAATGCATCAGTTGGTATTGATTGCAGCAGCGCCGGGAGCAGACGCTCTCTCACACAGACATCGCCTGGTGCATGTCGTGCAGCGGCACCAAGAGATGTACCGCACGCACACACATGCGCGCACGTGCACATAGAGTGCGTCGGCATAGAGATAGGGGAAACCACTACCCGGTAAGGTGACAGGGATAGGGATACAGAGTGTGCAGTAGGGCCGATGTTCCACGGTGGAGGTCATGGAACGTCCAGTGATTGACGATGCACGCATGTCGCACGCACATACAAACATCTCACGTACGAACGGACGTATAGACGGACAGATGGACGTTATTCTCGCGCTCCCATTCTCGCAGGGTGCGCGACGGGATCAAGGACGAGCACGTCCGCAGGAGTAGACATCGTAGAGGGAAAAGCCCAACAGGCAGGCAGTCACATACATCGAGCGTTACTGACCTACTTCAAGCTTTCGATCCTCTTTAGTACCCTCCGCTCCCCTCGTCCTTTCACTCGCACAGCCTCCTTACATATATAGTTCGTGCTGTGCCTGATTTAAAAATAATTATTCAAAGTGATGCGATGTCTCTTTTAGCGTAAAGGTCTTGTAGAATTCTTTAATGTCTTTTAAGCCTTTTCCATGCAGTCGTCACTTAGAAATGTGGCTATAAGGAATTTCATCTAATTTAATCTTAATAGAAATTGGAATATAAAATTATAATTATTTTGATAAATGTTTTTTTCTTGCAAAGTAATTATTTGATCAGTTAGTTTTAATGTCTAACTGAAATTTGATACGTATAAAATTCTTCAAGTATGTATGGCCATTGCTCTTTCAACGTTGTTATACTTAAATTGTTTTCGGATAAATACGATGAGATAAAAAATACAATCTGACAGTATCTGCTATATGAGTTTACAATCTAACCTAATGGTTACGTTTACACCGTGCACTTAGTCCGCGAACAAAACCACCTATACGATAGGTGTTTTTGTTTAATCTACAAGATAAACAAGGACATCTATTGTATAGGCCGCGACCTAAATGCACGGTGTAAACGTAGCCAATATCCGTTTGTATAGGTATGGTGTATCATGAGGTCTCTGTGATATTCTATTGAATTTAACAGCTATACAATCTCTAACGGATGATGTGTATGCGCATTCCCCATGTATGCAATCTACGGAGGTGAACATCGCACGGTTGTAATAGCTTTGGTTCTATTGACTACACCATAATACGTTCTAAATTGATCCTATATCTGTAAACTTTGTTATATTACTTGAACTTATAATATTATACAATTCAGCTCTTACAAGATTACATTTTTAACAATGCCATAATATTTAAGGAGGTTCTCGCGTTACTTCCTAACCAATAGACAGTTTAATCATAATAATAGAATTTAAAAAAAAATTCTAAATTTTATAAATTTAGAATTAAATATCTTCAAAATGGCAGGTACGGTAAAAGTCAATGAAATTTTTTCTAGGTATTATTAACTTTTGTATTACATGTATATTATAGATTTGCCTTATATTTCATCAAACGTGAGAATTTCCTTAAATTAAAAAACATTTTAACAATCTAATATGAGTTCTCTCTGTCTTTTTTGAACAATATTTCTTTCTATATCTCTCTGTATCTTTTAAATTCGATTGCATATTTAAATTATTATTTTTTGCAATAAATAAATAAACGATGTTTTCATCTTTAATTCATTTAAATAAGGTAGAGGAAAGTTGCCGATACTGACAAAGGTCTCCTAAAATGATACCCTCTTATTTCTCAGAAACTAACTATTGCACTTTATTAATACTAATAAAATTATGCTCTGTTTAGCTAATTAAAGAAATACAAACTCATAATTCGTATATTTGTGGCTTATTTCTATACCAAATCAACTAAAAACGAATTCTATACGATTGTGAAAATAAAATTCTTACGATTTTCTTTTGTAAATTGCGTAGTTTAAATAACAATGACTATATTATTGATAATATTACGTTATTCTAAATGTGCTTGTAGTTTCCTAAATCAGTTTTATTTATATTATTTTTTCTCTTAGTTTTTTCAAAATATGATTTTAAATATAAAATTGTGATGCACCATAAATCGCCACACTTGTCTGTAAAACAAATCATGAGCTAACTTAATCTTTATAATGTTACTTTATAATGTCAAATAGCTCTATTGGAGTTATAGACAATCGTCCATATATAGAATAACTCTTGAAAAACGCGTTACATATTTGCATCTTGCAGAACAGCATAAAGTAAATATGCACTGAGAAAAAAATTTATTAGAAAAATAGAAGTTTTCCTAAATTTTAGTAAACCATGGTTTATTAAAATTCAGGAAAATTTCTTTTTTTTTTCCAATAAATTTTTTTCTCAGTGTGCATATAATTCAATAAAAATATTTTATAACGAAGTGAAAAGATTATAGAATATCTTATATACATTCATTTGTAGGTACTCTATGCAGATAGTTCCTGTAAAAAAAAAAAAATAGGAATACATAGCATTATTGCCTACTGTGTCAATTTTGGAGCCCATTGTCAGACGCTTATTTTTGCTTATCTTATGAAAAAATTAATTATTGCTAAATTGCAAACAATATTACAAAAACTACTTATACTATATGATGGAAGACATTTTTTAGTTTGTACTTATGTTTTTAAAGTTTTATTTTTACTTTTTGTTTAAGAAATATTGTCTGAAAACAAAGTGGTCGGTATCGGTGACTTTCCTCTGATTAATTTTTTAAACCGATTAATTCTTCGTTTTATTTTTATTTGGGATTAACGGAATTTTTTAATTATTAGCAAACGATAAACAAAACTTTGTTCGCGTTTAGCAATAAATATTATACTAAACTAGGATTTCGCTGTTTATATAATCATTACAAAATATGATAGTTCCGTACCACGAAAGATACGTAATATCTTGTAGCGATCGCGCAAGATAGGTATTGTTTGCTTATCTTGCATTGAACCACGCGTAATCTGCGCCGGACGGGTTGCCGCTCGATTATTAATTCAGTGCTAACGAGGCGGATAATCATAATACACATCAGTGAATTGTTTCGATGTGATAATAACGATCATAATAATTAGTTTGGTAGAGTCGAATTGGAGAATATGCGTTATTCAATAGACCGATTTGCTCAATCTTCACAGAAATAGTCCCTTCATGATAAAATTTTCCTAATTTGATTATTCAGTAATTGTGTTCGTCATTGTAGATAATTAATGCATTACATAATGAGGATTATATTATTTGCATTTAACACTTAATTTTAATAAATTCTACATGTTATAAATTTAAATAATTTGATAAAGGAAAAGTTAATAATTTAAATATATAATGTTTAAAATACATATATTTGGAAAATTTGAGGAATATTGTGATAATTATTTCAAATGTATCAATAAGATATTATCTCTGGAAGCTTATTTCTAAAATGCTTTTTAAAATCATTTATACAACAGCAGGATTTGTACGTCAATAAGGTCCAGTTTCACAACTCACGGTTAACTCTTAACCGAGGTTCAATTTGTTTCTCATCTCTTTCGAATTCCAGAATTGGAAAGAGACAATGAATAAATTGAACCTCGGTTAAGAGTCAACCGTGAGTTGTGGAACTGGGCCTAAATGAATTTGTATTTTATTAGACTATAGTTAATCATGTACATATGTCCTCTAATGATCGCGAATTCATTTTTATTTTCCACCATGAAGCTTTCTAATGATTCGAAGCGCTTTCTGTATAAATTATTCGTTTTATATTAAATTTAAAAAATGCCACGTGTATTTACGATTTTCGTAATTAGGTAAACACAATATAATTATTAAAATTATAAAACGTTGCGGTATTAAAAATTTATGGATATTTAATTTACCTTGTTGAATTTTAACAGCGGTAACATTATTATAATTACTGATGCCGAAAACTTTGGTCTTGAATATTCAGAAAATATGAACAGGTATTAGCTCTGTTTCTCGCGTAAAAAAAGTCCTTTAATTTTGTCCCAAATAAATTGGGACGTTAAGTGACCGGAGATAGAATGGCACGACCGAAACGTGCAAACAAGAGTAAAAATATTCGCTTCATTTTATTCGTTCGCTTTTATATATCGGCGAGATTGATCCTATTTACTTATTTGATCGCACTGGCGGTCGACCGACGATTCGTTCGGATTTTTCCCAATGTACATTCGCGGCGGCTGAATTGCCAGCGCGGCGCGGCGGTTCAGCACGGCGAGAGAAACAGACAAGCTGAGAACACACTCATCCGGTTTCCCGGCGAATGAAAACGTAGTGTCATCTGTTGCTCTCCGCGTTGGACCGCCAACAAGTGGTATCAGCCGAAATTTAAGGGGTCGAGAAAACTCGGGTCAGCCACCTCTGGCGTTGTACTATTACTCCCCCTTTTCTCACCCCCTCCCTCCAAGCCCCGTACGGCGCACCATCGGCACCCACCTCTCGCTCTCCGCGTTACAGCCACGTCGTAGGGGATGGATCTCTCGCGCTTCCGGGCTTTAATTGTGTTCCGGAAAGATCTCCGCCGAGATCCTCTCCGAGTGGATATCCGCCGAGTGTAATGGTTCGCGAAAGAAAAAGGAAAAAGATCAACGTGGTATGAGAGTAACTCGACTGGAGTTTCGGACTGATAATTGTTGGGGATTATCACGTAATCATCAGACGGTAACTTGATTGGCGGTATTACGTTTCGGTAGTAATGCAATTTTTATTTAATAGGAATTTATATTCTTATCACTAATAAATTTATATTATTGTTTTTATATTTTAAATTATTTATATTATAATTGTACAGGGTGATCCAAAATTCACGAATTCGGAGTACAGGACATGATACTTTATGCTAAAAGAAACAACTTTTTCCTTTTGCAAAATTGCATTTAACAAGTAGTTTTTGCAGGAAAACAGGTTGAAGTTATACGAGTAAACGCAAAAATTATTTATCGGACGTAATTTTGCTAAAGGAAAAAGTTGTTTGTTTTAATATAAAATATGTACTCCGAATTTGTGAATTTCGGATCATCCAGTACAAATTATGATATGCGCAAATTAGATCGATTTTGTGTTAGATAACAAGAAGAATTTACTTATAAACGAAACAATAATACATGAATAAATGCAAATTGATTACCTGATATATGGTCGACGATCAAATATTGTATTGATTTATTGTGAAAATAAATTATATGACATAGAATTGTAGTAGAGCTGGAATGAATCATATTCCACTAAATTAGTGACTGTAGTGAAGTGTTATAATTACAATCTAATAAATATACATGTTAAAGCATATATGTAGTATTAAAAAAACTGCGACGGAGCACACAAGACGTTTCTCTTACTTATTTCAGACTTCTTTTACTTACTACTACTATCTGAAGCGAGGAAATATAATAAAAATTTTTGCAGATTATGTTTGAATAAAAATATTTTTCAATGAAACAACATTTGCAATCAATAGTATAGACTTACAAAATATTTCGATGACCTTGTTTCGAATAGAAATTAAATCATATTTACTTTTATCAATTTGATATTTACATTATTAATTTGAAAGTTTGTTATGGCCGTAAACATAGCTTATTTTGTTTTTAGTTATACATAATTCATTTCCAGATATGGATCAGTTATTAATTAACGAAACAAAAGGAGAGTTATTGGTATATTTTACAAGTTGATTATATCGATTGAAAGTGTTGTTTCATTGAAACATATTTTCATATTAATATATTTTGTGAGAATTTTTATCATGTATTTTCTCGCTTCTGACGTCAGTAAGTGAACAGGAGCTTTAAAAGCTTTGGCACAAAAAATGAAACGTTGACCGTTAATGAATTAACATTTCAAGTTTTACTTATTTTCTAACTTGTGAACATATTTGTAGGAAATCTTATTCTGTCTCGTCTCCTCTGTTATTGCTATCAACAAACAAGATTAAAGAAGTTGTTTGCGAGGGACGAAATTGCGAGGGAAGGAGGACTACTGTGCCACCACACAGTTTCAGTCTTATTTAGTTTGGATAGCGAAGCTCTCGAATCCTACGACTAGTCGTAAGATATATTGCGTGTGCTGACATTCGCGCGATGTATAAAACTTCAGCGAAATTCAACGACGTTAATCATAACGTCACGACCACCCACCACGACAAACTATCGAGGCGCATACGCACGCAGGCTCGCACCCTTGACAAATCCTCTTGTCCACAGAGTATTCCTGCGGTTTATCTGCATACAAACGTGCACATTCGCGTACGCGGACACACAAATATATTTGAGAGTGGAAGTATAATCGTGTCGTTAGCGCGGACAGTGCCGATCGATAAACTTCTTTCGCTTACGATAGTTTTCAGCTCGGTTTCGACGAACGTAACGAAGTTGTATCTTAATTCGATTATGACTCCAAATTTAAGCCAAATAATAATATAATCTAAAGCCAATTAAAAATAATAAATATGATATAATTTAATAAATAGTGATTAGAGAGAGAAAGAGGATTATTCCGTGTATATATAAGTATATATGATAATCTTAATTTATTTTTACATCGTTTTCCCTTTCCCCACCTTTTACAGTCAACAAAGGATCTTGCATTAATTATATAGAAAATTGGATCCTGGTGAAATGAGTTTTCACATATAATGCAGCTCATAATGTGATGAACAAAAGATGTCAAGACTTAATAATGGATAGTTTTTAAGCTGGTGTATCAAAGATGTAAAACTTGTACTCACAAAGCACCTTTGATACTCCATAATTAAAAAATTATCCATTGTTATATCATAAATTATCCATTATTATCGAGTCTTGTGTTTATAACGTTTATGTGTGTATGTGTTAAAAGATTACTTTTAGGAATTGAATCTAAAACATTACGTCTCTTTTTACTAATTCAGTAATGACACTATCATCGAAATATCAGATCATTTTGGTATAATCATACTATTATACGCGTATATTTATAATATTTTTCGCAGTTAGATAATATACACATTCCACGCTTAAGCATTTTATAATGGCTATAGCATTAAACATTTGCATCACCCAGCTATGAATGACAATGGGTTCATATCGCTATGGCGAAATAGGTAGTGTGGAATATTCTGCCATGGAGATGTAGGTCAGTTTATCTGCGTGGAATATTCCACTTATTAATGTCGCAATTTTCTATGCCGCTATCTGGGCTAAGAATAATGATAATACAAACACTAACTGTTCTCTGTTTAAAATACTAATATCTAATTCAGATTTTATCTTGCTACGATTGTATTAATTTTCAACAACTTTTCCAGACATGCTAATCAATTAAATTAAAATGTAGAACGCGTTTGTACAAAATGTTCACTGAAGATGGTAACTATATTTTATTTTTTAAATATTAAATCAGTGCATGCATATTGTGCACTGCGTAAAACTCCTATTCACTTACTACTACTATCTCAACTATGACGTCAGAAGCAAAAAAATACGCAATAAAGTGAAAATGATTTAGTAAAACAACATTCACGCTAGAATCAATCGAATAGGCTTGTAAAATATATCGAAAACTCTCCTTTTGTTTTATATATTAATTATACATTTCTATATAATTAATAAATAACCATATATTTGGTAATGAATTATGCATATGTACACATAACTCATATAACCAAATAAAACAAGGTATGTTTACAGCTATGATAAAATAATATATAAGAAATATCAATATGATATAATTTCTCCTCGAAACAAGAAGATAGTTTTCAATGTATTTTATAAATCTGTTCTATATGTGATCACAAATGTTGTTTTATTGAAAAAGATTTCTGTTTAAATATAAATAATTCATAAGAACTGTTATTGTATGTTTTCTTGCTTCTGACGTCATTTTCTGAAACAGTTTAATAGTGGTGAGCAGCCTTAATATTTTTATTATCATGTCTGCTTATAGGAAATATAATTCCATACATTAGTATGAAAATACTAATCGTAATGGAAGAATTTTGTACTTAGAAAGTATAGAGGCATAGAAAGATTAGACTTCGACTGTCCTACTTTTTATTACGAAAAAAATAGTAGAATTTTTTGCCCTACTTAATATAACAAAGGTGCGATCCGGATCTAATATAGAGTATAGAACATCTATAAACGCTAGATCGAAGCGACAACCAATAGTCCCCTTCCATCTCTCGCGGTTGATAGCAGGCCGCAAAATAATCATAGACGTAACGCTTGAGGAAAGGGGAAACGAGGAAGGTGTGGATAGCACTTGTTCTGAGAGCAGTCTGAGTGGTCGAGCGAAAGGAATGGGAGATCGGGATGATCTAACGAAGGGGCGGGAGGAGTGGTGGACGACGAAGATGGTCGTGGTGCGAGCCTGGCGGAGGGAGAAAAATCTTGCGGACGGGATGAAGCGAGAGGGTGAAAGAGACGAGTGGTTCACTTTGGGTAGGTAGAGACGTTGAGGATCGAGAGGGATGCGAGCGACCGTGGGAAGGTAACGCGACGAAGGGAGGCAGGGTGAACGAATTACTCGTCTGGCGCAGGCGCCATTTTGCAAACACGAACGGCCATCTTGTAATGGGTACAACGGTACGCGGAGCTGTGCGGGGGTGGTAGAAAGATAATATAACCATTCCTGGTATCGAACAGCGCTTCAGTGCTTACCGAGACAGAGACAGACGTACGACCGACGATCAGGGGCTGTTCCTGCGGAGGCCGCGGTATTCCCACATCTTTTTTTCCCATCGCATTCGATTATCTCGACTTTTTCCGACCTCCACGGACCTGACGGGACAGTCTTACATCGCGTGTCGCCGAAACGGCACAACGTGTTCTCTTGCAAATGATCCATTTTTCTTTTTACCATTTTTTTTCTCCGTTCTCAAAGTGACGTTTCCTTGCATCAGCGATTGTTTCCGCAATTTTAAAGGGCCGGACATCGCGAACGGATCGCACAATTCGGACGTCATTGTAGAGAGTCGTATAGAACACGCCGAAGCTTCAGGCAGGATGTATGTACTTCACGGATCACGGCTGACGCAGGTGCACGTAACATGTATTTGTTGCATCAAGGATGCTGCGTATCTGTTGCAAATTAGGTCATGTCACGCGCGAGCGGTCGATATCACGTAGCCGGGCTGAAAAACAGCGCGTTGCGTCGCCCTTTCTCGCGCAAAATGATAATTATATATTTCTGTAACTAACACATTAAGCAAAATTAAATCTCTTCCGCGTAGTTAATTTATTTATGAGCGTGTGTAGAAATTACATGTATACCTGTTGCATACTGCGTTTTTAATAAGCCGCGGATTCACAACGGTTGAAAATAATGCACTATGTTGAGTGAAACGTTTTTGCCTAACAGCGTGTTTGCATATGCTTTACCTAACGTATACGCACAATTTTGCAGGAATAAAATGGCATGCAGAAGGCACATATCGTCGGTATATTACGTTATGTTATACACAGCGGTCGCGTAATATCGATTTTCCAAGTGCAACGACGACGGCGACATCGTACCAGCGATTTTCGATGCACAAACACGCCTCTCTTCGTATTAAGACTCACGAACCGCATTTTGTCATCTAGTTATCGTCCGATTCGCACAAATCCGAAAGTAATCCAGGAGAATGGATTCCGCGAGCTTGCTAATTAGGAATCCATGTCGTAAGTTACATCGTGTCGCTACCTGTTGCGCGTTATACTTTCCTGTAGGAAGATATCGATCATAATACTTTTTTCTCGTGTGATCATGCCATTTATAAATGGCTTATCAATCTATTTTGCAGATATTTTATTATATTTCTCTTTCGTTAAATAATCGAATATAATTTCGTTGTATTGATAAATTCTTGAATAGCTTGAAAAAATTTATGATTTAATTAATTTTTATTTAAAATATTAAAATCGATGCTTTGAATTCTATATTACTTAATTTTATTATCGTATTTAAATATATATTTGGATAAATTTTAATAAAGTTTAATTTTTGTTGAGAACAATATTTCAATTAATAATTCAATTGAACAATATTGCAGTAAAATTCAGATAATAATTATATAAATTTCTAAGAATAAATACGATAATGATAATTGTTTGATTTAAATTAATAGAAATTAATGTATATAAAATTGACAAATATATGTATAAATATGCACTATCAATTTTACATAGAACGTAAAATTATTTATTTATCGTTAAATTGTTCTTTTACGAGATAAATTTTTTTTTATAATTCCATCTATAAAAGAAACATTTAGCGTATTATGAAAATCAAAAATAGCTTTGTTTATATTAATGAATAAGTTCAGAAAAATTGTTTGATTTAAATTAGAGATTATATACATGATATAAAATTTATAGCATTTATATATATAAATACAGAATATAAAAAAAAATATTTATTATCTATGAATCGTATTTTTACAAGATAAAAGTTTTTTATAATTTCATTTATAAAAAAGAAACATATTTAGATATATTATTTTGAAGATCGGAAATAGCTTTGTCATAATATTAATAAATAAATTTAGAATAAAAAATCTATAACAAATAAGAAAAAAAGTAAGAATATTCGATAGAGAAGTATTCTGCGCGATATAATTGTTTCTTCGCATCCTTTCACATCATTTCACTGTATATTACATAAAGTGGAGTTCAACTCAATTATACTCTTGTTGTATCATTGCATAACGCAGAATGTGAATCGTCCTCGTGTATCGTTTAATATGTAGTCCACAGGCTGCTGCGACGACGGAGACACAAGTGTGCGACACGTTGGCAAAATTAATTCTACATCGTAGACGGATACTAAGTGCCTACCTGTTGCACTGCCTGATAGGGCGATCGCGTTTTGAACAGATCAGGAGCGTGGACGACGAAAGACGTTGGCACTTGGCAAATGAAAAATTTTACGCGCCTACCTGTAACAGGCAGATAGGATTGACTCTTCGCAACTTGTTGCTCGCAATCCTCGGGATTCTCAGCCATTCTGCGACATCCGTAATTTCGCGACGAACAAGACTCGTCTCGTTACTATAAAAATATTTCGCGATCTAAACTTCTTACGTGGATAGTTTTAGAACGCGTGTTTGAGAAACTTTTATGTCTTACTTTCTATTTTATTCAAGTTAAATTGTTCTCTTTTGCGAAGTCAACATGAGAAAAATGTTGAAACCCGAATTTTTATCTGGTACAGATTTTATGATCTGTACTTCCGTTTATTCTATTCTAGAAGTACCTCTTGTTAGCGAACATGTGATGGTTACTGGTATATTTTTACTGAGGATAGAATTAGCTCTTTGAGTCTAAGTTGGTGTTCTTTTGTTTGATTACACTTCGTACAGCTGAAAATAATGTCTATCTGTTCGCTCCCGGTAGATATACACCAGTAGGTAGCTTTCAAATATGCGTCAAGGAACGTCGGTGCGAAACTTCAAGATGACTTACTCTGTCTGACTTACGTGACGGAGACGCATACTAGCGCACCTGTTGCACGTTAATTCAAGATAAGGGAAAAGAGAGAGAGGGAGAGAGAGAGAAAGGGAAAAAAAGATCGCATTGTGTCTCGGTCGAACGTTTAAACAATTTCCTTCGACTTGCGTCTTTGGGCTACCTGTTGCACCGTAGCATCAGTAAATTTAAGTTTTCCGTCAATCTTCATAGTCTACTTTGTTTATTAAGCTCAACAAATAGCCTTGTATACTACAGAAATTACCCGGCAGCTATTGGCGTTGGCAAGTTTGATTAATAGCGAGTGATATTGGCTGACTATTATTTACGTAGCAAAAATAACGCTGCAATATAAAATTTAACAAATCTTTATCATGTTACTGCAATTTTAATTAAACGAACAATTTAATATTAGACGCAAATTAATTTTATGATATCTCATTTCTTATATTTAAAATAAATTATGTATTATAATTATATATTTGTACAATATAATTGTTCTAAGTCATGTGATATCGCATTTGATTTTTATATTTGAGTCCATTGCGCTTGAAAATACTATTAAAAAAATTCGAGTATTTTTAATACATTTTTATTATTTTATTAATTTTTTAAGTGCTAAGCTTATGAGTATCCTTATTAATATAAAACTATTTACAGAACGGACAGGAATTACGGATAACAGACATTACGAATTCGCGTTTACGTATCGATCGCGATTGGGATTGATTTCCCTAATAATTGTATTCTAAAACTTTTACCGATCTTGAAGTAATTCATGACGTGCTGCTTTTATCGTCATAAGTATTTACGAGTATTTCGCTTCTGTTTGGGAAGACCACTACAATCTACTATCTCGGTGAGTAGAAACATGCATGTACACATCATATTAGATTTAATCCTATTGGTGTTCGCTCTTTCTTCAATTATGTTATGAAAAATTGTAACAAATGTTCTTCACAACATTACATAATTTTAAGTTACATAATCTTAAATGCCAACGGCACACGTTTGTTTCCTTGCTGGTTTTCTAACTAGATTAGATTCTTGTCACCGTATTGGCTGCGATGCTGGCACTGTCAGTGCTCGCAGACTTTATTCTTCGAATTTTGATCTTTAGAATGAAAAAGAAACTCGTTTAATTATAATAATTTTAAGCAAAAATACATTATAAATATATTAATCTGTGAATATCAGTTATTGAAATTTTAGAGCAAATATCGATTAGAGCTAAGATTTTTTTTGTGTAGAATTAGAAATAAGAGAGCAAAGAGTTTTGTAACGTTTCTTTAAAAAATAATCTCTAAAAGACGAAAATTTTATTCTATTTCCTCAGGAAATAAGTAGTACTTACATATAGTATGTCAAGATTTATAGAACTTTTTCCAAAAAAATGTGATAAATTACTTTACCGCTAGGAGGAAGGAAGCTAGATTTATAAAGCTAAAAGTGTGTGAAATCTAAAAGCTAAAAATCATCAAAGCGAGCACGGAACATGAACCGTAATGCCATGACCGAAAGTAACCAAAATGGAACGTGACCTCGTATGTGATTTTCACGAATCACATTACAGGTGACCTTTTGCATAATGTATGTCATACGTTACTGTTGAAACGCGGCGGTACGATGATCTAGCTTGGAGCTGAAAGCTTTAAGCGTGGAAAGAATAAAAATCGCGAAATATGGGAGAATAAGGATATTCACGTGCATGATATTTTTCCGTGCGTATTGTAGAATTCTTATGTATCTTGTCTGCAAAAGAAAAAGAAACAAATGTCTTTCAACTATATTTCATATACAGGAATGCCGTAGTGCAATAAGGTACAAAATGTACGTGCCATTAACCACACTTTGTAAATATTTTGAATCGCTTTTAAAAGTTTCAAAGTCTATGAATTTTTCTGGGAGAGTTTAATCCTGGAATGCTATACTCATATTTTTCCTAACATTAATACTTCGGGTGAAAATTTACTCACATAATTAAGAATCTTTTTTACACTTGTTACATTGTAAAGTAAACACAATTTACATTTTATGTGTACTTTATGGATCGTAAAGTATAAGAATAATTGAACTAACACTATATTTTAATGTAAAAAAAGAAATTAAATTTAATGCTAAACATTTTTAATTTTAATGTTAGTTCAAGCTATTAAAATTTTAATAATAAAAACTATAGTACTATGTAAAAACCAAACTCAAACAATATTTAGAATAAAAATTCACAATGGCATTTCAGAGTTAAAATTTGCAGCAATTATTTATAGGTTACGTAACTCGAATATTAATAATACTAAAATATAATTTCGAATTCGCAAGCAAAAATAATTGTATCTATAGAATGCTTTAGATGACTTTTTTGCACGGCTAAATAATCTCTAAATAATCGTTGCTTTCGTTTCATTATATCTCGATTTGTACCGGGTTTAATATTATACATAATAATGAACAGTTAATGGTTTTGTTAAACCAGTGAAAGGCACAGTTCCGCACCCTTGCTTATTTTTGCAGTCAGTTTTCGAAAGGAGCTTAAAGTTCGCGAGTATCGCAAACTAAATGACGATAAAGCCTTTAATTGCGGGAATCATGACTGCCAGGGCCATTTCGTATACGACGTATACCAAAGGAGCGATTACTAACCACGCCTTACGCCGGCTTGGTCGTTTGACGGAGTTTCATCGGGAAAATTCATTATACGATTAGATAATTAAGTTAATTGACGAAGAGTAATGGAAGGCGGGCGTCTTACCAGTCGTAAATTTTGTGTTGAAACTGCATTACATCTTAGAGAGTTATTGCGCTCGCAAACGTTCGCTATTTCATTTGCATTCACTGGAGCAACTTGATTTTTTTGACAATTAATCAGTAAAAGAAATCTAGAAACCTACTTTTTTACAATCATTGAATACGTATTTACATATACGTTGAAATTAGTAATAGATATTACATTTAAACGCATCATTCTAGACAATATGATAAGAAATTGAAAATTTTTTTATCATATTGTTACATTCAGAGAAAAATATAATAACGGCAATTATAACAAAAATTAGCATATATATACATAGTTGAATAAATTCTTTTGTAGTTGTAATATCTAAATTTTATTTATTGAGTAAATAACAGTTTAGGTACCAAGTAAAAATTTTTTTAGATAATATAAACATGTATAAACATATATAATTATGTACGAAATGTGTTCATATACGTATATTCGTATTCTTTCTTTTATACAATTACTCTTTGATACAAAAAAAAAATAATTAAAGAACAATAGAATAGAATAGAATTTATCACACTTCAGCGTACAGCCAAGAAGGGGACTTGGTTTACAAAAATCCTTACCTCATTCCTCCATATCTCGCCCACATGCTATCACACATGTATACATAAATATATTTTATATATTATTATGCCATTTAAAATATTACACCTATCTCTTTACTTTCCTACTTTCCTGATTAACCTTCTTATTTCTCCTCTTTACCTACTTTATTTCTTTTTACTTTATCCACTTTCATCTTATAATTATATCTGATTCTAATGCTATATATTCTCTTTTAATAAATACGTTCTCTTTGTAATTAAAAAACAGAAACAATTAAAAAAAAATAATATTGTTTCTTTTACAAAAAATCAAGTTTGAGAAAATGAGAAAAAATTGCTCATATGTAATTACATGTATATAATTACATATAATTATTTGTATATAATTATACGTATACGCTGACAGGAAAATCTATTTTCCTGCGTTAGTGTATACTCGAAGTGATAATTTGAAGTGAATGTTACTTACGACATTTCTTTCGATACTTATTAGTTATGAAAAAATTTGATTTAAATGATGAAATATACGTTTCTGTAAAATATATCTCATTAGTTGTAAAAAAAAAAAAATAAAATAGATGTGGCTTATTTGCTAGGAATAAAATTTTATCTCGCCGTATTTAAATATCTAAAGATTTATTTCAATAAAGTAAATATATTTCTCACAAATAAATTTCTAAGTATCTTATGAGCAATTTTCTCTTGTTTTTCAAACTTTTGATAAAAAGAGCAATGCAAAAAAATTCTTTTTAATTTTATGTTTTTTCTTATTATTATTTTTCTTGTACCAAATACTTATTTTATAAAAGAAAGGAGCTAAGAATATATGAATTATATGGACACACACATACTTTATGTATAATTATACATATTTATATATTTATTTATGTTTTTATATGAAAAATATATTACCAAAATACATGTAAAACTTGTATAACTGTCACATTTTTAATTGCTGTATTTGCCTTTTCCTCTGAGTGCGATGAAATAAACGTACATGAACAAAATAGAACGAGAAATTATACAAATGTGTAAGCTGTGCAAAAAACGTTCCACTGTGTACCTCCAAATTAGAAAATGTACCAAAAGTAAAGATAAAATCGCGATTAGACTCGGCGGTCACGTTTCACCGATGAACTCGGACACAGCTTGCAGAATCTCGTGCGATTTAGATTCAGATCGCGCGTACGACTGGATTACACATTTATCTCGAATTAGACAATTGGGAATTGGTTTATCTATACTTTGGAGTATTTTTTTTTAATCACTGTCGATCTGTCCGGGGGCTCGTGCAAAACGATGGTGCGCGATTTCCCAATTGCGGTGTTCTAATAACGGCGTTATAGTGTACAATGTGCACGTGGCGTAACCGGATCGCGGATGACAATAACGCCAGGTTAATTCTGCTTGGCGGCAACACAACTCCGTCGATTTTTCCCCTTTTTTTTTATTTCATTCATTCCAACCGAATTGCAATCGGCTCGATTACGGACGCATTCAGATGCCGGCGCGATGTTCGCCGCGAGAATAACCCCGTCGTCGTGTCTCTCTTTCTCTCCTTCCTCCGTTTTCCCTCGCATTTCTATTTTCATTTGTATCTGCACACGGAAATCGCGTTGCTCGATAAAACTCTATATTCGAGATGCGTCAGCACGAGAGTAAATCGCATGCGACTAATTTATCAGGCATCACGACTATCAGCTTCATCGGCTATCTCCGCGTTCTGATAAATAGGAAACGACATATCGTTACGAATATCGAGAGTTTTAAGTATTTAATCCTCCGTCTGCGATTATATTTTTATTCTCTTCGTTTGCTGCAATCTTTTTTGTTTAGCCCAAGTTTTTTTACTGTTTTAGACTTTCAAAATAAAAAATTCAGGATTACTTTTACTAAATACTAAAACTATTTTTTAATGTAAATGTTAAAATCTTTATTTAATAAAAATTGAAATTTGGGTAAAAAATAAGAGTAAAATTTGATAGTGAAATTTCGCTTATATACCAGAAAAAATCTGGAGATACGGTAGTGTTTCGACGCTAAGACATACAGATTACACAGACGAAGGGTTAATATAATAACTTGAAATTTTAACAATTATTTTCTGTTCTATTTGTCTAACTATCTACGAGTTATACGTACAGCAATAAGTCTCAGGTTACTAATAGTTTCTAAACACTCATTACAAATATTTAGATTGATGATATAAGAAGCGAGAAAACAAATTTAATGAAAATCTTGGAAAATAGGTTAAAATAGAAATATTTTTCAATAAAGTAATATTACATTTGATAGAATACGCTTGTAAAATATACCGAAAATTCTCCTTTTATTTCAGAATAAAATAAAATTATATTTATTTCAATTCGACCGCTGTTATATAGCTTAAATTGTTTTGTTATTTGATTAGATACAATTCAATTCCAAATATATAGTTATATTTATTGATTACCGGAACACAAAAGGCGATATATCTTATAAATCAATTTTATCGGTATTGCAAATATTGTTTTATTGAAAAAATATTTTCATTTTAATATAGTTTACAAGAATTTCCTTTATATATTTTCTCACTTTTAACTTCGCAATCCAAAATGACTACAGTGAATAGGCAGGAGCTTTATAAATCAGACTAATTTTTAAATACTCTGACACTATTTATATACAACATTTAATGAATATAAATAATGATATTATTATTATATATATTTTATGTTCGCATAAATATTATTTATAAATATTATTTATGCGAACACATGTGATGTTTCCTTAATCCTGTTCAAGTCTAGTTAATTCAAAATGAAATTTCTAATTTTACTAAAATTTTATTTAAATACTTCTTTCTCTGGTATTTGACTTTGTTTATATAAGATTCTTTTTCTATGAAATGTTTTTATTTTTTAGAGCTTTTAGTCATTTTAGTCATATTGACCAAAGTGATACGTATAGTAGGGTAACTCCGGTATATACGCCGCGCTGGGATTTATGCCACGGAAGTCAGAAAAAATAGAAGGAGTGGGGGTAATTTTCTCGCAACTACTCTGTTACATGCCTTTATGTTATATTAGTGTTGAGTTATAATTTTAGCTTCTTACTGTTAATATTAATGAAATTATTGTGAGTTGAATGATTGATTTATCACTGTATATAACAAGTAGCATCATTATAAATTATAATCTACATAAAATGATTACTGTAAGGCATGTAAAAGATCTAGTGGTTATTTCGTGATACATACGTGTAGAGGAATAGTAAAGCATGTTGTATAGCAAAATACAAGTGCTTTGCTTTCGTATTCTTTGTTTAAATCCTTGCATTTTTGCCATATATCCCATTATCTATATAGCAAAAATGCGAGATATTTCAAAAAGTTTATTTTTTAATACGAAAACTAAATATTTCGGATTTCTAATATTTTTTTCATAATAGTAGACAGTACAAAGTTTTTGCTGATATAGCTCGTTTATTTTAAACATAGTAAATAATACTTAAAAAATTAAGTTTTTTATAGGTGCGGCGTATATATACCGGAGTTATTCTAAATTTGTACAAATCAGCAAGGTTGATTTCGCATTTATTATTATCTCTATTAGAGCATATACAATCTTCACAGAAGAGTGGTTTTATCCTAGTATAATTCCCGGTTTCGGGAATAGTGCTTTTCATTGCCACTGCAATGCCAGCTTGCGTTTTCGGCGTAAATGTATGCATCATAATATAACCTGGTAGTGTGTGCACATATATATATATATATATAGTATATATTGCTCGTATGTCTGCATTCGTACGCCTGCCAAATACACCCCCACAGGCCTCCCAGGCACATACTACTATCCAGAATATATGACATCATTATTTCCTGCGTGACTCATCTTTATCTCTCAAATTGGGACCAACCGCATTGAGTGCATAAAAAGCAGTGCATCAGCCGGCAAAAGGCAATGCTCATTTTATCACGAAAAAAGTAGAACAACCCTACCACTGCGGCAGCCATTAAAAATCTAATTTACGAGCGCAATATTGATTGCCAGTAAAATACTTTAATTACGTAATTTCGTCTGAATATTTCAGTCTTACATTATGAAAATAATAAATCAGAGCTTTCGTATTTAAAAAGGATTAGAATCACGAACAATTAAAAAAAGTTATTACTAGCTATTGTAAATAATAAATATAACGTTTTTTTCATTTCTTTCATTAAAGAGTAAAGTTAAATAATAAGTTAAATCAGTGTTAATAAAATAATAGCTCTCGACTCCGAGAATTACATCGTTGAAAGTTATTAATTCATTCGATAAAGTGCAATGCATTTATGAGATACTATGAATCATTGGTAATGCGGCCAGCGCGGTTTGCGATTTTGGAAGAGCTACAAATTGGGACACCGGAAACCGCAGAGGCAACGAACGCGAGACTGTTTATTAAGAATGAGTACATACACATTGTGAAATCGGGATGCAGTTTAAATGGCCGATTGAAACGTTGCATACAACGGAAGATAAAAGAATGTGCATGCCGATGCTCGGTAGTGTTCTTATCCGGGTAAAACTGCAGGGGGGGGGGGGGTGCTTTCAGAAAAACAAGAAATATAGCGAGTAGCGACGGAAATAGTGGTGAGAATACAAAAGGTACAATAGACGGTGAAAACTTTTCCGGGGGCGGAGAAAAGGCGTGGGATACGATATTGAAACGCACAGACTCGCCGAAAGAATTTAGGTCAACGGAAAGAGCTCGGGGGAGGCATAGAAGTACTCTTTTACCGCTTTGAAGTTTTTCTAATCTCTTTATATAATTTCTCGAAAAATCCCTTTTTTCATTTGATTACTTTGATACTTTCATTTTTTAAGTTTATTTCTGTATTTATAGTCATTACGTACGTCTTGTATAAAAGAATGCAGGGGCAATCTTGTATTTGAAAAATTTAATTTCTTATTAAAATTTTATACAACCTTGTATATTTAAAGACCAAAACAAAGTGTACCTTAATGTAATATTTTTTTATTATTAATTCTTATTGTTATTAATATCTTCTTCATAGATAGAAATTTTTAGAATAATAATTTAGAATAACTTTCTAATTTGTGGCAAAAATGTTAAGTTACTCATCTTAGGATTGCTTTACAGTTGTTCAATTCATTCTAAGTTTGTTTGCCTTCTCCTTGTAGATTTATTGCGCTCGTATAAACATAGCATTTGTAAACAAAAACATTGTTAACTACACGATCGCACGTATTAATCATCACAAAAGAATAATCGCCCGTATTTTGCACAGCACTTCCGATGTTAATTGCACGCGATGCACACTTTACTGTTGTACATTGCGACGGATCCCCTCGAAACGTAATTGCGAAAATAACGAGAAAAATATAAAGCTCTATGACTTGCGAATTCCACACGATGAATGACAAAGCAGAAGATTGTAACAAACAATGTACGGATAATTACAACAAATAATTAAGCAAAAAACATTTAAAGGATTAATTCGTATTGTATTTATAATAGTGAATTGATTTGTTTTATCTACTAAAAGGTTCCATTTTTTTATAAGCATAAAATTCGAAAACGCTATGAAATTATAATATCATCCGACAATAAAGTTTCTCTCGCATTCTTAATCCAAAAGTGATATGCAAAATAACTCCAGATCAAAAGTTGGGAAACTTCTTTTTAAATTAGCATTTTTGCGATTGCTATATTCACAATATAACAATGTATTTTTTAAACAATCATTATTTAGATCCGGTAATAGTTATTAGATCTGAAGAATTATTGTCCAAAACGTACTGTTATGAATATTTAAATAAATAATCCTAAAAATGTAAATTTTTAAGAAATATTAAAAAATTTTTGAACTGGAATGTATGTTCAAATAGCTAAAAATTCAAAGCGCGACATGATATACATTAGAATTTAAATATCATTAATGAAGTTGTTATAATAGGTATTATGAAATATAATCATTTATATAGTTCCTATATTCCTATTCCTGATCTTTCACTTTCCATCTATATTTATAGTTTATATACGAATATACTTCAGAAAATACAAGAAAATATTTATGTCAATTACTTTATATGATGCACAACGATGCATTGATAAGTTTGTGAAAATTATCCTTATGTATTCATGCAAAGACAAGCTCAATGCATGTCATGTTCTGCATTGTCAAAATTATCACACGTGTAAGAAGATGTGCCTAAAAGCGTATACATATTTATAGAGACCGCTTCGTATACGTGCCATCGCTGTGCCTGTTGAGTTTGCCTGCCTAACCAATTTCCAGAGCTTTTTACCTGTTGCTCCAATATAAACCGTATTCAAATATCTTCGTGCGTTATCTCTTTCTAATGATAAATATTGAACGAAGTTTGTACACGTATCAAACTGACGTCACACGCCACGCCAATTTGCATACACTCCCGACTAGCGAAATATTTAATTTATAATAACGAGACTAAGGAGACTTCATAAACGAGAGTAAGGAGACTTCATAAATGTACAGGAACTTGAAAAATTTTTATCCAGGAATTGAAAAATTACCGGAATTTCTTTATTTTATCGCATGAAAGTGGTTTTGGATAGTTTTTTTTTATAAGTTCTAACGCGCGATTATTCTCAACACTGAAATGATAAGAACAAAAATGAAAAAGATTCAGATATATTTTAATTGTCGGATAGAAATTTTCGAAATTACTTAAAATCTTTTTTTTCCAAATTCAACATTTTACTAAGATAACGTTTGAAAACTTTTATCGTAAAATAAATATTACGACGATAATATAAAATCGATTAAAATGGAAAAAAACAAAGATTACTAATTTCTAATACATAAATGATATTGATATCATCAGGATGCCTATATTTTTTTGAGCATTCTATTTTTTACATTATTACTAAGTTAAATAAAAATATTCTTTTTAATTATTATAAATATAAAATCCTTTTTGATAATTCAATAATTTTAAAATTATTTTAAAAAGGGCTATCAGTTGCACTAAAATTCTAAAAATTTGATGTTAACTTAGAAGTCACTAAAGCGCCATTCTGATTTTAACGGTTAATGCATTATCGATGTCCGATATAAGATTTCCGAAACCGTACACCACTATGCAAGAATCCTCGCTCGATAATGTCAGCTTATCGTATTACGTCAGTTTAACGCTAAAACGGAGGAAAATATATTCAACGCAAGAGCTATCTTAGGGTTTATTCTGGCAATCTTCTATCTCTTCTTCGTTCAATCTTCTATTCCTTCACGTTTCAGCAATTTAATTATTTATATATGTAAATATATTAATGAAAGACATTAGTATTTTATTTGATGCAATAATGTTATTTTAAATAAAAATTCCCTAATTAAGTAATTTTCGACTTTATACTTTTTTATTAGTATTTATTATTACACTGTGAGCCATTCGCATCCCATTCGATTCAATATTTTATGAGCTTTAACGAAAATTACCTGAAACCTAGTTCCACACACAGAAAAATTATCTTGAATACTCAGTCTCTGGGTACTAAAAGTCGAAAGTTTTAATAGCCTACCATCATCTTCCAAAGCCTGTCGTAAATAAAGGAGTTAATGCGCTTTCCGAGCAATGGCTTTGCCAAAATTTCGAAATCGATAAACGTACCAAGATAATGGGAGAACATTTTCAAATTCCGGCACTTTTAAGAATTGTTTGCGATATCAGCGTTTAAATATAGAGAAATGTGCAATCGCGAACTACAGAAGAATAGACGCTTAACATTTTTTATATTATGAATAATTTGACAATTTCTTGAAAAAATATTCTTTTGACAATAATATTAATACGATACCTATATAATAAGCAAATTACACTATATTACAAGGTTTTTATTTCTCACTTAAATTGTGATTGTTATGTGTTTTTAGTCGAAAAAGAATAAAATATTTAAAATATTCTATTATCCACATAGAGTTTGAGAAATTAAAATCTTTATTTTTTTTAAATAAACCGTACAAATTTAAACAGCTTTAAGTTTTACAGCTTTCTTTTAATTACGGAATAAAAGAAGGTAATTGGACTTTCTATATATAGCCTATTTAATCGCTTTGCGACCTTTTCTAATTTTTTACTTGATTGTGAGTCCAAAATTAAAATAATAGATTCAAAAGAGAAAATATTTTTTAACACACACACACACACACACACACACACACACACACATTAAAAAAAAGATATTCTTAATTCTTAAAAGTTTATGGGAGAATATTTTAAAAGTTTGTAATTTACTTGAAGAAATTTTATTGAAAATATCTCATTTTTCACAATACAGCTTAGCTTCTCTGAAGTTCCGTTAGCTCATCCATACATGAAATGAATATATCTGCTGCCTCAATATTTGAATAAATCATTTTGGTAACACTATCTTAATCATGCAACGTTTAGATGAAAACTAATTTATTACGATGACATTCCTTTGATGACAGTATACTTACTCTACCACAACATTTACTTCGTGTGATATCTGTTTTTTCATGTAAACTTTTGAAATAAACAAAAAGTGTTTATATCTCAAAAAGAAAAAGTTTCCGGACCTATGTTTATGTTACATTTTTCCATCCTTAGGGACAGTAGAATACGATACCGAAGTTTGGCCACCTATTTTTGGGACACTCTGTATATATAATATATATATCTAATATGATATAAGTATATTTTTCCTTCTTTTTGAAGAAATGTTAGAAAAATTGAAAATAAAGTGATCCAATATTACTTTTATAAGATTATTAATATGTTGACATATCTTATTAACATATAGAACGTGTAAGAATATTAAGAATACATAAAAAACTTTTCCATACACACACTTACCTACTTATTTACTTTTCTATCTACTTATTTTCACGGGGTTTAGCAGGTGAATCAGAATTCATGGTCTGGAATAACAAAATTATTGAAAAAAAAAACATTATAATTGATGTGTGTACATTTAGTACATTTAGCTACACAAAGTTAAAAAAATTTGTTGGTATTTATAACTATAATACATATTATTATAATTATGATTACTATGGTATTAGTAATAATAACTATATGTATAGTTCTATCAACCAATATATCTATATAATAGGCAACCGAAAATGACTATAATTATACATATAGTCAGTTTTTATGGTAATTTCAACCATATTTATGGTTACAATAACTAAATTATCCTCATAGCATAAAACATCAGAGTTACATCACAACAATCATGGTTACGTCATGCGAGTTGTGAAACTTATTGAGAAGCAAAAAGTTGATTAAAATTTGTTGCATTGTATTATCCTTACGAACATTTTCATTTTATTCTCTTCTGTTCCTTAAAATTAAAAAATTTTAATTACGTTAAAATAAAGTTACGATCCGTATATAGTAAAATTTGTCCGGATTTACGCTGTATATGTATATGTATGTGTAGTTCGCAATTTCCGGCAAAAACTCGTCAGTTCCCTTTGCAAGAGCAGTTTGTATGGCTCGTCGGAGTGTCGCGCGAAGCGAGGGTAGGAAGGGCACGTTGCGCGGGGGTTGCGCTACGAATCAAGTTAAACTTTAATCAGGCATAAATGACGGCGGGGGCGTAACTTTTAACGGGCCAATAAAAACGGGGAAATGAAAATCGTCAGTGCGCGTACCGTGTACCGTTGCTGATAATGGCGCCGCAATGTGCAACGGATGGCCGTTTTACTGATCACGTTATCGTTATGTCGCTTCGTGTGCTGCTGTGAAATGACGAAGGTACCGTTGACGAATTTATGGATTCCATCGTCGATTAGAGAGGCCATGGGGCCTCATGACGCTGAATAATTTTTGTTGGGCGCGATCCTTTCGGAAATCCCGGCTGGTTGGCAACCGAAACGCGGCGACCGAACGAGCGAGCGACCGATCGATCGTTCCGCGTCGTCGCTTTGCTATAAGGAGTAATGAAAGCAGGAGGTAGAAGGGTGGAAGGAAGGGAAGAGCGACGTGCTGATGAACTAACTTTACAGCTATCGAATATTAATATCGAGATATAGTTTTAAATATATCTTTCATTCTCTGCGTGATCTTAATTATCGTATAACGTGGCCGATACTTCGATAGATTGAAGGATGAGGATATTATCTGACTCGTAGTTTAGTCGAATGAGAGTTACAAGAAATACTATTTTATCAATATTAAAATTGTTAATATATATAGTTACTGCATTGACTTTATCATTATAAGGTGAAAAGAAATCAGAATCTTTTTTTAACTATTTTCTTTCTTTTGATATAACGAGTATCTCTATAATGTGAACGATAATGAATATGTTTATATCTCAATTTATAATTTAAGAATGAACTATAGAAACGTAGAAGAAAAATATGCTTGATTTATGTTTCTCATTAAAATTTTATATATTTAACTTTATATTCAAGGAAGAAAATAAAGTGTATCTCAAATTTCTAATATTTTCTTTATTAGAAACTTTTAATATAATCTTTGTTTATTTCGCTAATTTGAATGTCTCGTTAAGCTCTTTCTATTTTAATAGCATGCATCTTAAAATTAATATTCTTTTAGACATTTTTAATGCAACCTTTATTTCTTTCACTAATTTAGAAGTCCCATTATAAATATATTGTGGCTCCTTTTATTCCAGTAATATGTATATTTTATTATATTTTTATTTGTAACATTAAAATTTAATTGCTGTGTGTAGCGAATAGAAAATGTAATTCCTCACTTTTCTCAATAACATATATTGAATTTTATTAAACCATATCACTTATCTACGTATAAATCAGCACGTATTATACTTTTAATAGTGTTTCGTGACCGCACGATAATCGCGATCGTTACGCTACTTTGTAAAACGATTTTGCTTCGCATGGCATGCATATCATAGAAGATCTAAATGGTCGATACAATAACCTCGCATAAACGTGTAATTAGTGGCTGCGGCGAAAATTTTGACACGTTCCGCTATAACGATGTTATGCCTCCATGAAATCATACCGAAATTCTAAATAGATATTACGGCGATTTGAAAATGAATAAGTAATTAGCCAAAGGTCAAATGTCTAGTACAACCTAAATGGTTCAATATAATGGAATTTAACAAGAAAATGACATTTTATATAACATATATAGGTATTAAAATAAGAACGAGACATCATCGTTATATAGAAATTCGATAAAATACCTTTCGTTCGGCAAATGTAAAATTCCGTTTCATATTATCATATTAATATCGTTATTGGTAAAAAATATTTTTATCTACATTAATAATAAGAAGATCGAAACTGTAATTGGAATACCAATAACTCCTATGTATTTTTATTTCTCTGTGTTTCCGTACAATATATCTCTCGAGCATTTCTTTGTCTTTGTAAGAGAATTTTTACTTTTCTACACCTAGACGACGTATCATTCTTTGCTTTTGTGATTCAGGCAAACAATTTTATTTGGAAAGTCCGAGAAAGATACGGTCGATACCGAGGAAACCTTATCCGCTGGTGTACCGTGATATTAATTTGTGGCATCTTCTACCTTCCTCCCTTCCTTCCCTCTCTCTCTCTCTCTCTCTCTCTCTCTCTCTCTCCGGCTAGGACTCTTTGTGCTCGTGAGCTTAGCTGAGGCAGATGGTCAAAGGTACGTCACTTAAAACTTACGTCATGGCAAAGTCTGCAACTTACAATTGAAGGCAGGGCTAAAGCGGACCGGCAGAAGGCCAAAGGCTTGCGGTATCCTCGAGGGCTGCTTCGCGGATGCAGCGAGTAGAGAGGTAGCAACGAAGAGAGACAGAGAGAGGAAAACAGAAATAGAGAGAGAAAGAGAGAGAGAGAGTAACGGTTGTCCCTCTTTAATTCGAGATACAGTGTGTACTTGTCGTCTTTGAAGCACTCGCCCACTGTCGTGTAAGTAATCAGTTGAGCCCCCGTCCGGCACTGCTGCTACGGCGTTCCGACACTTGTATCCGCATTGCCTCGAGACTAGTCTTCTCTCGTCTTCGTAAGTTTTTTCTTTTAAAGCTAGAAGAGAGTGAGACCCGTAAGAAAACTCGACAAGTCATTTTCGCAAACCCTCGATGTAGTTTGTGCTACGTGTATGTAGCGTACGTTAACGTTATCGTTCGACATAACGTTAGTTTATCGGCTTACAATTAAAATAAATATATTGTCTATTAATTGTATGTATTTTAATATCACATATTAATTTTTGATAAGATATGTCATAGCATATATTAAGTTGAAAAGAAAATTATATTAGGGTTTTTTTTATAAAAAAATTTCGTAAAAATAAAATGTACTTAAAAAATGGCTTTCAATTAAAATAATTGCTATTTGAATTTACTATTTTCTACTATGTTTCTGACAAAAGTTGGATTTCGCGGTGATAAAAGACTGGCTTTTTGGGGGAGAGGTTATCGACCTATGAAGATCATCTTGTAACATGACAACGCTCGACCTCATATCGTCTCATACACTTTAGAAATCCTGGTGGATCTGCGGTGGAAAGTTCTTACGCGTTCAGCCAACACGGAAAGAACGGTTTCACTAAAGTATCTAAAAATGTAGCTAGGTACAGATTTGAAAATAATTCCGTTAGATTACAAAAATTTAGCTAGATACAGCTCTGAAAGTAATTTTGTTGTACCATCGAAATGATACAGGACGTTCCTGCTAGTTGCTAGAATATCACGCGTTCTAGAATAAAACTATTTTGATTGTTTAACAATATTTTCAAATCTACTTTTAACTAAATTTTTAGATTTGGCAAAATAGTTCTTTGTTTTTACTCACAAAACGCCATATATCGAGCTACTATTTATTCCGTTTAATTAAGCAGCAGGTCTCAATGGAGAGTGCTTTCAAATCGTAACTGAGATCAAGAATTGGGTCAAGAGATGGCAGGAAATAGTAGATTCAAACGGCAATTATTTTAATTGAAGGTAATCTTTTAAACATTTTATTTTAATAAAAATTTTTGACGAAAAATCGCCGATTACTTTCTTTCCAACTCAATAATAATCATTTGTAAGTTATCAAGAGTATATAGCGACATAAATAGTAAGAGCAATTGCAATTTCTTTCGGGCGAATGTAATACTGATATTAACTCGAGCTTTTCCACGAGCTGCTTTCGCGAAAAAAGCGTTGGTCTCCGCGGACCGAGACGTTCATCGATCTTTCGTGAATCACGGATCAACTTAGTCACGGTATTCCCTCTAGTCTGACGCAAGTCTGACCTTTACCACTGACGCGTCTCCGGAAAATCCCAGGCGGCTGCTGAGCAGAGGAGGTACGAGAGAGGAAGGAGGTTTGGTCTACTGGTTTCTCCGAACAAGGAAGCTAGGAGAAGGATGCGGCCTCTCTTAGCCATCGCCGTCGTTCCGCTTTAATTTGAGACATTGTGTCGCACTCGTGTCTTTGAAGTAGTTTCGTCCTCCTTCGCTGCGCCGTGGCTCACAGGGAAAGAGGCTGACGATAATGCCGGACATAACGCGCAGTGGTCAGTTTAAAAAATTCGTAACCAAAGCAAAGATTATGTAAATAACAATTCAATTTAAAACTAGTAGCTTAACAATTAAATTCATGAAATAAAAATGCCTAACTTCACACGGTAAAAACGATTTTATTGAACTATCTAAAAACTTAAATAGATCTGAAAATAATTTTGTGTTATCACAAAATATTGTAGGACGTTTAAGCATAATACCTAAATAGTTTTGATATTCTACCAGCTTTAGCGTTCTACATAATTACTTTTAATTTTTATAGTTCAACTGAATTTATTTTCAGATCTATATCTAGCTAAATTTTTGCCTATTTTACTTCGTCAAAATGCATACTTCAACAAAACTGTTTTTCTCGGGTATTTTTATTTTAGACTATACTTTTTCGAAGGTATCTCACTGTATGACGATATAGGACAATTATCCGATATATGGATCTGGTCTGTTCTACTTGAGTGAATTCTAGCTTGCTCGTATGTACATACGTATCATCCCATTAATAGAAAAGTGGCACAACTCAAAATTAGCAACTTTTCAGTAGAGCATTTTTAAATTCTTTTTAAATTGAAACGACGTTTTAATTAGAACAATAAATATGCATTTTCGTTTCACTTCCTTGTCATACTTTCAATCATAATGTATTTTTCTTAAAATTAACAATAAGTCATGAATTTTCAATATTCGAACACTGGAATCTTATTATATGGTTCTGTAATTTTCATCCTTTATCACAGTTATCACACTTTTCCTAAGCAATATGCTGACAAAATGTATCGTTTTCCACAACAATATATTAGTCTTTACGATTGGTTTCCTTCCATTATCTCATAAATACTATTTTTATTTTTATCATTTTTCTATCAATGCGTTGACATCTTTGTGTGTATCCCGCATGTGTTATAGGTATAACGTGAAAAAAACGCTTTACTTTTTAAACTCGCGAGAAATACACGTGACAAGGTGAAAGTGTGTAAAATAATTAACCGACAATAAGTATTGTCACGATTCTATGTATTAATCTTCAAGCTATGTACATTTACGCTACAGTATCATTTATCGGAAATTTGTAGCCACATAAATGGAATAGGAGCACAAAAGAGACGGGCGCGACCTTCTGGCCAACGTCGAGTAGGACGATGTGGAATATATTGGAATTAGAAGTAATTGAAGCGGAGCGATCAGAGACGTGCGCGTTTATGACGAGAATAATCGAACTGCAAGGATTAATGATGAATTCACGTAGACCCGGCTTGCGCGCTTACGGATCGATAGGTCGCACGCGGGAAGAGTGGGTTAGTAATCAGGCACGACCGCGAGAGTAGAATGTACAAATGCGTGTATTACAATATGGAGAGATTGCGTTGATGAGCTTCTAGCTGACGAAATGCAAGAATTTCAGCTAGAGCTTGCATGCGCGCTTTAATATCGAATTTTCCCCCTCGTGAGAATGGCTGTCAGTCATTCTCATTGAATGTTACCGTCCATGCAATATTGCTGCAAATTTATCGAGTAAAAAGAAGATATATGTATAATAAAATAATGGAATTTGGAAAATAACGTTGAATGTCAAAATTCTACCGTCGATCGTGTACGTTTACAGAGATTCATTCGAGCAATCCCGGGTTGCGATGGACGATTTACCGACTTCGTTTAGAAAGCTACATCGAACTTGGGGAACCGACAGAATTGCCGCACGATTGCACTGCCGTGCTTCCGGCGGACACGCGTGGTCCCCATTGATTTATGATATCATAAAGGTGTTTGATTGGGCAAAACGCGTCTTGACGTCGATGTTATTCGACAGTGCCGAGGATGACTCTCGAGTGCGGTCCGAACTTAATTTACTCGGAATTCAAATTAATGCTCCGATTCTCTCGTCCCTCTTTCGTCACGTATTTCCCGCTTTTCCCTTCTTGCACCCTCTCTCCTTCTTCCACGTCTCGTTTTTACTTGCGCTTCTTACGCCGATGAATTTCATTACATTGCGTGTTCGGCGTGGGAACGTATTCGCGCACATGTCGCTGCATTTATGCATACTACGTATAATTCTTGGTCGGTTTTCCCGATGCATTCTTGCACCGCTTACGGTGCCGCTCTCTTTGCAGCAGCGACCAAAGGTTACAGACCGCGCTCACTCGAGAGAAGAATATTTAGAGGAACGCGGTAGAGGTAGAGGAAAAATCAATCATTGAAACGGGCAGGATGTATACGGAATATATTCCAATTGGACTGCAGATCTATAACAGTGGAAATTGAAATTTATTTTAAATGTCACTCAGTTGGCAGTTTATGATGCACGTATTACAACAGAATTCAATATTATCTGTTTTGTTCAGACATGTGCAATCAAAACTTTACTGTCTATACCAATATCCACTTTTTTCTTTCACATTATTTGATTATATTATTATTTCTTGTTTTTATATATTTTTATTTTCTTTTACATAATTATGCCGTGATAATTTCTTTAAAAAATTTTTTTGTATAACTAAATTTTATATGTATCTATTTCTATGATAATCCATTTCAGTCGCGATCGCCTTTTTATTTATTCAGTATTCGTCTGCTATTCAACCATTGAACAGACTGCAATATCGAAGTTTCTATTTTTCAAGTCAAATTTAACCAGACATTTTTTTTCAAACATTTTATTTCCTTTAGCTATTTGCGAGCTGTCGTAATTTAGCTAGCAGAAACCGCAGCGTGCAGTACTTTTAAGGTTGCTCACGTCTCTAATTGTAATTGAATACTTATATACGGCGGAAGAATACGTGGAAGGAATTGCATGATATTCTCATCAAAATTATCGTTCGCTATACAGTAGCTTTTTCTAAAGGGCAGATTACTCGGGTCGGTAATTGCAACACAATACTCGATGCGATAGCATGGGGTAAAGGGGCGGGTAACGAAGAACAAAACAGCGATAGGACGACGAGCGTATCGAAAGTTCGTTATAATAATCGTTATGTTAATCGAGCGTTCCATGGTGCAGGCGAGAGTCGAAAGTAAATTTTATATCCATTAACTGGCAAATTTGCTTAAAGCCTCCTGTGGTTTCGAAATAACCTTATGATTTATACCACGTGATCGCACGCTGTTACGCATTGCGGAGATTGCGAATTGTAGGTGAAACAGCTGTCAGAATTATGCAAAGCGAATCATGCGAGATGCTCCAGAATCATTTATAATTAAAAAATGCACTTCTAAATGATTGAATGACGTATTTTATATATGTATATAATAATTCTGTAGTACTTATATTTATTGCACCAAATTATAAAATCCAAATGGTATTGTTATTATTGATTTTGATTCTTCTATAGCTTAATTCAACTTAATTCTTTTCGATGCAGAATAATTAGAACAATCATATTAAAAATCATGGTTATAATATCTTATACAACTTAAATATATACATTATACATATACACATGTATTTATTTAATTTACTTTCTTTATCTTATTAACTCTATTTTGTCTTTAAAACTCTCGAAGTAGCCACTGTGTTTCTCGATTTCTAATAATCGTAATTCTATCTTTATATATATACAGGGTGTCCCCAACATACGGCCCCACTCGTCTTGAGCAGGTAGAGCGGACTAAACTGAGTCGAAAAGTCCTCTACTTTTGCAATTTTCGCAATAGTTAACAAGATATTAATTAGTAAAAATTGCAAAATATATAGACAAAAATTATTTATTTTCTTCTCATAAAGTTCTGAGAATTTTTTCAGAATTTTTATTATCAACTTTTTAGTACTGCATTTTCTTATTTTTACCAACGTGAGAAAATGCGGTATTAAAAAATTCTGAAAAAATTCTGAAAAAATTCTCAGAACTTTATGAGAAGAAAATAAATGATTTTTGTCTCTTGCAGTTTTTCTGTAAAGTTGATAGTATTTGAGTAAAAAATTATTCAAGACCAATATTTTGCAATTTTTAGTAATTAATATCTTGTTAACTATTGCGAAAATTGCAAAATGGTAGAGGACTTTTATAGCAAAAATGCAAGATTTTAAAAAGTTTATTTTTTAATTCGAAAACTAAATATTTCGGATTTCTAATATTTTTTTCATATAGTATAGTAGACAGTACAAAGTTTTTACTGATATAGTTCGTTTGTTTTAAATATAGTAAATAATACTTAATAAATTGTTTTTGATAGGTGCGGCGTATATACCGGAGTTACCCTAAGTTTTGATTTTTTTCTTCTCGTATCATGGGAAAAGCTTTTTTAAAATATATGCGAGCATTATCGAACAATAGAAATGGCGGGAAAGTTATCGATGGCTATTATTTTGCCCTTTCTCTCCCTTGTCTCTTTCTCTCTTTCTCTCTGACTTTCTCAATTTACTGCCGCCCACTTGCAGTTCGGTGCTAAACTATTTATTAACGCCGACTAACTTACTCGCCGCAGAACTTTGATCTGCGTTAAACGAATTACTGCGTGAACACCATAAACTGGAGTATTCAGCACTCAGCCGTGCATTCAATGTAGGTCAACGGTTCCTTTTGGATTCCGTGATTAAATTCAAACGGAGGAAAACTCAGACGAACTAAAAATATGTTTATCGCAATTGCAGAGAGATTTTACGACAGAATATTCTGTAATATTATTTTATGTGAAAAACACGTCTGTAATCCTGATAACGCTAGCTTTCAGTAAAAATTATTTTGAATTGAATAGGTTTTTCCTGTTGATTTTTGAATGTTAAAAACGATGCTGCAAGCCAACAAATTTCAACGCGTCAAGTTTTTATGATAATTGAAATTTAATGTACAAAAACTGTTTTTTTTAATAACATTTATGATATTTTTTGTAAAAAAGACGTTTAACGTTATTTTGAAATTTTGATTAAAAATCGTGAATATATTGTTTATTCTCTATAAAATATATCGTTTTATTTCAATATCTTTTTAGTTACGTTATGAAGGATTTAAATTATACTGTGTATTAAACACAAACTAGAAATTATAAGTATAATGACTTTAATGTCATAGGTAAAATATTTATTATCACAGAAAAACTTTGTATTTGAATTCTTTCCCATAACATTGTTAAAAGGTAAGATGTTAAAAAAAATACATTTTATGGGAGATGTACAATATATTCATGACTTCTGATTAGAATTTTAAAATAACGTACATCTTTTTTTTACAATAAATGTAAAAAAACATTTTTCGTGCATTAAATCTTATAATTATTTCGAAAGTTTAAAGTGTTAATGAAACTTCCAACATCGTTTTCAGCATCTAAAAATCTATAAGGAACACCTTGTCTGATTTGAAGTGATTAAAAAAAAAAACATTTTTTGTAAAACTGTAAGTGTAATTAAAATCGATATGGAGTTTTAACGGCAAATAAAAACTATTAGACTTAACACGAATTTTTCAGTAAGAAAATAAGAATAAATGATTTCGTTGAAAAATAAATATAATATAAATATAAAAATTGTGCTAAGAGGGAGCATTTTATGCTCGCGACAAGAAATTATGTCACACTGAACGGTTGAAAGTTTCGTTTTAGTCGTTTTTCACGTGAAATATACGCGGAGGAATTTCGAATTTCGCAATTTAAAAAATTCGCTCTGATTTAACCGGCACGACGAAGTCGATTAAAAT
Organism: Trachymyrmex cornetzi; assembly: GCF_001594075.2. Lineage (NCBI taxonomy): Eukaryota > Metazoa > Arthropoda > Insecta > Hymenoptera > Formicidae > Trachymyrmex > Trachymyrmex cornetzi. The sequence goes on from NW_017295973.1 coordinate 68,537, forward strand.
GGAACGACCGGGGTTTCGTTTAAAGGCGGCCGAGCGCTGCGAAAAAGCCCTACGAATACGGGGACATTTATTATGGCGGTTAAAGGTGATTTTCCAGCGGTGGCGCGGTCATTCCGCAGGCGATACTACCGCGTTTCGTGCAAGAACGTTCGCATAAAATCGTAAAGGTAGTGAAACGAGAAGTTGCGATGTGGCCGGAGAATGGAGGTTTGATCTATGTAGGTTGGGGATGCGTGCGCGCGCGCGCACGCCTGAAGCTTTACGACTTCGTCCACTTTACATTAAAAGCATTCTCGCGGTTAATGGACGACTTCTCGTTAACGAACTCTAACTGTGAGTTATCGTCACGTGAAATTCCGGGGACGAGTCAGGATCGAGCCCAAGCTAGCCGTCTTTCGCCTTTCGATCTTCTTTCCGTGCGTTCCGCCGGCGCGCTCATAAATTATCATCGTCGATTAAAACTTTATTGCCAGCGTAGCTTCGGTCGCACCCCGAGGGTAGACTGTAAATGTCGAACGCACGTAGATAGAAAATTTCCAAGTTTGCCGCTCGTTCGTTCGTTCGAAAGTTCTTACGTCGAGTCGCGACAGTATCGTGCGGGGGTCTCCGACCTACTAAATCTCAAAGATGACAATCTTCGTGTTCTCTCTTCTCCGGTGTGCCGATTCTGAAAAAGCTACGCTGCTCGAATGAGAGCTGCCATCGAGAAAGAGAACACGTAAAAGTTTGCATGTACACGCAAAAAGATTCGGTCACAACTGTCGCAAGTTACATCTTATTTAATACCAAAAAGACAGCGCCACAAAATTGCCATCTGAAATAGCAAGCTGACGTTATTTATCATCATTTTTCCGTCAAAATCATGACCTTACCGTCTGGGTAATAATTTAATAAAAACACAAAACTTTCTAGTCAAACTTTTTTTGTCACCTTGTACAGTTTGGGAAAGAGGAGAAGCTTGTAGTTCGTCGAAAGTTTGGCCGATAACATTTCCTCCGGCGGTGCTGAATTAACGCGCGATTCTTTCGTCTTTTCACAAAAGTATCGTGGTTAAAGAAAAAGTCGGTTCAAAGTTCGATACAACAACATTCAAATGCTGCTATCCAAATACCCGTTCTCACGTTTGCTCTCACGAAAGAACAGCAATTGCAGTTTTATCGAAAGCACCGGTGCGCTCATACGCGAAGTTTCGTTATTACCAAAATTACCCCGTATAGAGCGTGTGTCAGAGTGTTTTCATTGGCCTTCATAATGTATGATACGATACCGAACTCTGCGGCTATCTAACAATTAGTTTCTCTCGCTTATAATAGCACATTATGCCACACTGCGCACAGTGGAGAATATAATATAATATAATATAACAATCGTGCGTGTATACTACTATTAATATTTATTTTTGTACTGCCTCCGTCCTACTATATTCGAAATATTCAAATGTTACATTAGTATTTGACTGAAAACGCATCTACTCTTGATTCGCGAAATGCTGTACTTTAATCTGCAAATGATGGATTCAAAGAAACGCTGTCAAAACATAAGAAAATGACATTTTGAATTTGCTTGAAAATAATACAAATACTTTGTTACTACTGTTAGATATCAAAAAGAAGCAATGACAATCCTATCCCTTAAATTAAATAGTATTTTGTTATTTTTAACTTTAATTTCCATGTGTTAATATGTGAATCTATTTATTTTAACTTTAATTTCCATGTGTATTAATATGTGTGAATCCATCCATTTCTTTTAGTTTCAAAATAAACATTGTCCATATTAACATTTTAATAAATAATAAATTAAATTTTAGTTAAAAATAGATCTTCTTAAATTCTTTAACTCCAGTGTTTTAGTAATTATGATAATAATAAATGTGATATTTTTTTTATATTTGCCAGAAATTTAAAAAGTTATTATATTTTATAATTTTATTCGCAGTACACTGCGCTTATTATAATTTTAGGAGCGTTCAATAAGATTTTCAAACGGTTGAAAGTGCAGCCTGATGCGCTAATGTAGCATTAACTTCTGTTAAACGTAGCCAATGATTGCCCTAAATTTACTAAATTTATTGAGTTTAATTACGATGTATCTGCAAATAAAGTGTACGTCTCTAAACTATTGTTTATGTACGGATGACATTGTCGTATATTGTCACGGATAGAGATAAGCTAATGGTCGAACGCAGATATGGGAGATCGTAAGACGATTGCGGGGTAATTAATTGATCATTCGCGTATTGCGTCCATGTGCGTGCGAGCGTGACACGCGGCTTCATGCGTGCATGATGGAACACAGAATAATTATCGTTCCCACTGTCGCGTGACGAGGGATATTTTCCTCTGAATCCGTACGTAATTAACGACGGATTACAACGGCTGGTTAATTATTGCAAAGCCCACTTCTGGACCGACCGTTGCTACGTCGGAGCACGTCACTTCGTGATAATATCACTCCATCAATTATGTTCTAGTGGTCTATAATACCGCAGAAATAGGAATAAATCAATATGGATCTGTGTCGGACATTTTTGAAAAAACTGAAGTTTCAATAATTATTTTTAGTAATATAATTATGAGAGACAGAGCAGAATTTAATCCCAATTTATATTTCATTAAACTTCCTAATAAAACAATAGATTTATAAATTAAAATTACTTTTAAATAATAAAAGAAGACTAATGGACTTTTTCTTGAGAGAGAGAGAGAATCTATAGTCTCTCGCTCCCAATTATATCTAAACGATTCGATTTTAATTACCTAGCGAATCTTCGTTTGGAGAAATTTGTAGCTTGATTCTCCATCTCTTGCAGAGTGTCTCTTGTTATTCATCTTGTCTGTGTCTAAATCCTGACGTGGCCGCTTACTGCATATCACGCATACAATCGTGCTGCTTCAATTGGTTCGTCACGAATAAAGCTGGTTGATGCATCGCAATTGTATACTCAGCCGGCGAAATCCCCTTGTAAGTTGTTAATTTTATGCATAAGAGGCGTGCATGGGTCGAGATGATTCCTGCATTACACGCGTGTTATAATCCTGTAACAAACCCGACTAGAAGCAGTTCTCGAATAATGGATTGCATTCTCTTGTTTCATGTAGTTCTTGTTCTATGTAGTTTTCTTTTTTTATTTTAAACTTTCTTCCTTGAGATAAGAGATACATTAGAAATTTCTTTGATTAATTTTTTTATCTGATTGTACAATTTTTATGATAAATTCATTAAAAGATTTAGAAAGGTGTAATTAATGTACAAAATTCCCTATTTATGATAAATGATTTATCATTTTATAGTAATATACTTTCAATTTAAAGATCTATTATCTTAGAAATTGGAAAGTCTAATATTAAAATTAAAATAAAGATTCACAATCTGCACGCAAACACGAGTCTAACCTTTATGCCTCTCACATAAAAACAACACATGCTATGTAATCAAAACTGTGAACATATGATCGTGACGAGTGTACCAACACAACAAAAAAAAAATTTTGAAATTAGAGTGTACAGAGCGCGCGAAATTCAAAAAGTCACCTTACTTTTTGATCACACCTCGTATATATATGTCATAAATATATTAGGTTCAAAATACGAAAAGAAAAATTAAATACAAAAAGTAAATTACGCGAAGCTGTCCGGAAACGCGTTGACAAGAGGGAGAATACAAGACAAAAGCTGGCGTTACCTGATAAATCGATATATTAATGATTTAATACTTACACAGCTTTTCTAGCGACAATACTGATGTCTATTGTGACAGATAGATCATTATTGAAGATGTATAAGTATGATATTATTGATATACCGACTTATTAGGTAATACCAGCTTCGTATTTTTTTCTCTTGTCAACTCGTTTTTGTATCAGTAATTTTTATTTTTATTTTTTAGACGAATGTCAGAAGCAAGTCTTGAAGATAATATCTGTAAAGCCAATATTACATGCGTCCGTTTTTTGTCGTACGACGAATTTTTCAAGCCTGTCAATCGGATGCACAGCAGAGAGGATCTCGCACCTCTTTGACCTATTGCCAATTGACAGACTTGAAAAAATTGTACGACAAAAAACGGACGCATGCAATATTGACCTAAGATGTTATAAGGACAGTCTGTAAAGATGTCATAAGAACAATATCTGTAAAGATGTCATAAATCAGGACATTCTTAAAGACGTCATATAGACGTTTTTCTAATAGTTCCAAAAAAATGAATTTTAAGTCGTCTTTATGATGTCTTATAATCGATGTTCTCTGTGTACCTACTAACCCCGTTATAAATCCGCGCGTGCGTATGAGCATATCGAAATTTAATACACACGTCGCGATCGTGCGTTACTTTCTGCCACATAAACGCTCGTTCAGTCTATGTTGTATAATGGAACGGCAATTTATTGAACATCTCTCCGATTGATTTTTATATACCAAATATAAAAATTGCTTGCGTAGTTTCGTTCAATAAATATTATCGCTATTCATGATAGACTCTTCATTCTGTACAAAATGCCTGTAACGTATTACCGCAATAATTAATTTTATTTTGTGACGTTTTGCCATTTAACGTTACATGAAATGCATGTCTCGGATATTTCGAGCTTTCCCTAGAAATATGTGTATATAAACTCGCGACGTTACTTCCTTTTCTCCCTCCGATCCGCCACATACTTCAACGTCCGACAATGTTAATGCGAGCCATTCTAGCTATTTGTGGGATAGACATTTGTATCCTGTACTATATAGGTACCATTTTATTATCCATGGATGCCAAATTTCCTCCTCGAAGAAGCTTGCAAATGTCGATCGGTCGGCCAAAAATTTCCGCGCCCACGGGCAGACGAAATGGGAGGTCATCGGGGGACGGTGGCCTTTTTTTTCGGGAATGCGCGCAGCGACAGTCGCAAATGAAATTCCATCGCGCAATTTCCTACGATAACGGTGGCACGCTTATTTTATACGACATGGTTATTTTATAAATCACATGGGATGAAAAACGAGGAGCGAAGAGAGTGTGTTTTCCGAAGAAAAATAAATTCTGTGTAATTTTCGCAGATTAGCGTGACGTATCCACCGCGCCGCGATTCGAGCTCTCGCGGCTCTCGTAAACTCGTAACCAGGCTGCGTAAGTTACGAGCGACTGCCGTTCTCGTTGTACACCGCAATTAGTGTGATCTATCGCGTAAATGTAATAACGCGTATACATCGCCACCGCCATCGCTGCCACGTTTTAAGTGTTTCGTTTCAGCGGCCGTAAAAATATGACGACGGGCGGTGTATCGAGTTACCCGCGGAATCCCCTCATTTGCTACCCTTTGCCTATCTCGTTTCCTACCTACCCATCCCCATTTCATCCCTCCCCCTCTCGTTTTTTACTTCTCTCTCTCTCTCTCACACACACACACACACACAAAATACGCGCGATTTACATACGTGCCGATGTGTTCCTATACGAGAGAAGTATATATATATGCCGGATGAATTCCGAAGGGGACGCGATAGCGATATACACGACCATAGGTACATAATCACTTTTTTACTATACCGACCACCTACCTGTGTTCGATGCGCAACGCTGCTCCAACGTGCTTTGGAGTTTGGACAATGCTTTTAATGTTATTTCAGCTATTTCTCTGTCGCGTGACCCATTATAATGGGAATAAAGTAATCATGTACTCGTGTCTCTTTTTTTCTTTCTCTCTGTATTATCCCTTTAGCCGGTGAATCTTTTGCAATGACGTTTGATGTAATTATTAGAAAGAAATTAATGTTATATCGTCAAAATATGACAGGAGATGGAGTAGATTATATAATTAACGATGATAGCGTACTCTCTAAAATTTTCGGAGTGAATCTCACTCTGAAGAATGAAATCTCACTCTAAAGATTGAAAGTTGAGCTATTCTTTTTTAACTGGCTCAATTTTCACTCTTTAAGAATGAGATTCCAAATAATTTATAGAGTAATGATACAAAATTTTATGGTAATAATAATGAAAATTCCCGTAACAAATAATAAAAATAAATAAAGGACAAACGGGCAATTGGGAATTGGCACAGTGATCGGTGCGTAATGCTCTTCAAAAAGCTTTATCTTACATAAATAAAATGAGATTTGTACATGTTTCGGCTAGTTTTCTAGCCTTCTTCAACAAAAACATACGATGAACAGTAAGTTAATTCTAATTCTAATTATAATTATATTAAACAATAAATTAAATTGTTTTCAAAATAAAAACAATAAAAGAATGTTCAGAAATAATTTAAAGTAAAAAGCGCGATAATTTACGATTAATTATAGTAATAAATTAATAACGTAAAACATATTTATTTTTTGAAAACAAGAAGTCAATATACTCATTAAATTCTTTGGAGTGAAATCTTACTCTAAGGAGCGAAAATTAGCCAGTCTTGAAAAAGGATGGCTCAATTTTCAATTTTTAAGAATGAAATTTCATTCTTCAGAATGAGAGTCACTACGAAAGTTTTAGAGAGTATTTTACATATTAATGTAAAATTGTTAACTTATGTTGCTGCGACCGTGTTACTCTCAGTTGATCTTATGTGTGAATATTCTTTTATAATTATATTAATTCATCTTTCTCTTATGAACAAACCGACTTTAAACTCATTGAAACCCGAGTCTATAATACCCCATACACATGCGTTTGTATAACTCTGGATTACAATGACCAACCAGCGCGAAGAAAAGCGACATGTCACATTTATGAAATCGGGATTGAAATTTATTCGTTGAGATAAAGAGGAGTTCATTATGGGTAAGGCTTTGTTACTGTCCTCACCAATTATAACAGCCTTTGTCGTCAAGTTTGTTAAAAGCTTGATCACGCGTGCGTGTTACTGACACGACGACAATATCGATTGCGAATAGGGAGACGGGGTTAATATGATACATGCTACTTATCGCAATTTATGTCGCTCGGTCAGAAAATTTGAAAGGCCGTGCACAATGAGAAACATAAATAAAAATACACATATTCGTTTAATCGGATGATAGTGATGCCACCTGAAATAAAATTCCGCGGACAAAATTTAATCGAAAATTATTTAGAAACAAAATCTATTTTCTTATCAAATCTAGTTTTGTATACAGTTTTCGCTTTTTATTTAAACTAGCACATCCCCTGCGCGCGCTCCTCCATTATACTCTCCTTTTTAGACATTATGAAATATAGTATTACAAATCTGGTTTCAAAATATTTGAATAAGAAAAATGACCGAATCGTTATAGCGGTTTGAAAATTTGAAAATTCAAAGTGGTTGAATTAATATGGCGGATGGAATTATTTAGTTAAATACCATAAATAATTTTATAATACAATTATTTATTATCGAATGCTAATGTTACCATGGTACATGTTGCTTCCTTTTTTTTGTTTTACGTTAGAGGTGAAAATTTTCGTACACCTTCTGCCAGGTGATGTTTCATTTGAACATGAACCTGACCAGAGGAAGACATGTGGCGCCCGAGCTCACCGGGTGTGTTGGATTCGTTCAGTTCGTGTTTTCTATGAAATTCCGAACAGACCGCCTACCAACTAAAAACTCCCCCCTTGTCACACGATCTTCGTTATTGGAGCTTCGAATCATTGTAGTATTACTGAAAGCTCTAATTATCTTCTCTTTTTAAGTATCTCGTATTCTTCTACTTAGCTCAGTTGTTTTAGTTTCCTGGCAATTCGTTTATCATATATTTCTATTATTTTTAGCTTTTATTTTTGATTTTATTAATCTCTGATCAGAACTGGGCATGTATTTAAAATACTTTTATTTCAAATCAGTATTTGTAAGATAATTGTATCATGTATTTCGTATTTCAGCGGAGTACATGAAAATATTCTGCATTTTATATTTTATGGAAATAGACAGTTAGATAGAACTTTATTGATTCCCCTTAGGATTACAAATTATATTCACACACACCACTTATCCTAACTTAACCTAACTTATACTAACTTATCCTAACTTAATTACTTTACCGACTCTTTCTCTCTCTCCACGCGCCTAGACCCCCGCTACCGGTGCATTCTCTGTTTAATTGTGCAATCAAGATTGTCCAAAATATATTGTAATATTTAAAAAGTAGATCACAATAATCTTGAAATTTCTCAATTTTTAATTATTTTATTTCTCAATCTACACTTCAATTTTTCCCCTCAGAGCCTGCCTCTCTCCTCATTCTCTCTCTATCACTTAATCCCACACTTAATCAAATCTTAAAGAAAAAATTATGGAATAATGCGCTATTTATGCGTTACACATATCCGCAAAAAAAAAATAAATTTTGCGCTCATTACGTTCGAATGCGAGCATGCGTCAGCAAATGAACAAACCAATGCAGAAAACAATATTCGATTTTTAAATATATTCAATTTCGTATAACTTTTGAACTAAGGTTGAACAAAGTAATATTCCGACGGAGCAATCGTGAGCAAACGATGAGCAAACGAATGCAAACAAAAAATATTCCATTTTTAATATTGGGGTCTAGCGTGAAGTTGGCCCCCAAAATTTAAATTTCGTATAACTTTTGAACTACGGGTGATCAAACGAAAATTCCGACGGAGCAATCGTGAGCAAACGATGAGCAAACGAATGCAAAAAATTATACCATTTTTTAATATTAGGTTCTAGCGTGAAGTTGGACCCCAAAATTTAAATTTCGTATAACTTTTGAACTACGGGTGATCAAACGAAAATTCCGGTGGAACACTCGTGACACTTCATAAATCAAAGAATTGTTTTGCACAGTCAGTGTATTTAATTTAGCAGTTTTAAACGACTTAGGGGTGAATATGACTGTTCGATTCAAGAGAGAAGTGCCTTAAGTGTTGCAGAGCGGAAAAACCAAAAATGCCTGGAAAAAATAGCGCATAAATCGCGCATAATTCCTGTGTATTTAATTTTCCAAATCGGTTGTTTGTAACGGATGGAGGGGCTGACTGACTGCCTACTTAGTCCCCTACAAAAAAATTTTTTTTACCGTTATAGGTAACTCATAAATAGCGCATTATTCCATAATTTTTTCATTAAAATTTGTTAATTGGGGGGGTCCAGCTAGGCAGACGTGACTTAGGGGTGAATATACGGTGAAACTGTCAAGATCTATTGGTTACGTAAACTTACGATGTTAATAAAATTGACATGATTTGGTCATAATCGTCGTGCGGTAAGTCTTACTCCATTAGAGGGGCATTCTCACCAGTTACAAGGCTGGATGGTAGTAATGATTAAAATCTATTTAACAAATATATTCAGTGATTTTTATTATATTAATAATGTCTTTGTAACCATATCTACATGCAAATTATAACCGTATCATGCGAATTTGTTTTTTGAGGTTTACATCGCTGTGAAGTTTTTAATCATTACTACCATCCAGCCTTGTAACTTGTGAAAACGACTCTCTAATGGAATAAGGTTTACTGCACAACGATTATGACCAAATCATGCCTATTTTGTTAACATCGTAAGTTTACGTTTTCAATTCCATAGATCTTGTACATTGAAAAATTCCATGGATCTTGTACATTGAAAAATTTCCGTGCAATTCAGGACAAGTGGTTAACTATGAATAGTAAATAAGATTTTAAAATCAATCGACAGACAATTCTTATAAACACTACTTTTCACACTTGGCCATTAAGTTTGCTGCAGATTATTATTTGCCACAAATTAAAATTAAGTTTGCGGTTGTTTCAAAGAATTTAAAACAATTACGAGAGATGCGATGAGGTTTGTTTCGTATATGTGTAAAGTTTCCCACGTTTTGTATGTGCTTTTATATTAACACGTGCAGCATACACACGCGCGCGCGCGCGCGCACAGAGCTCAAGGTGGAAGCCGCGCGGCCAAACACTTCTGTAGATGCACTTAACACAGCGATAATATTATGTCTCGTTGGAACAGTTGGTGGTTGAAGAGGCTGGAATGGTTGGTGGCCAACCATTTGCGGTAAATCGGTCGCGACAGGGACTCGCTCGTGGTGGACTTGCGGCGTTGGGGCACCCTTAGTTGCCAACGTATATCGAGAGTATATGTCATAGTAAAGGTCCGCACTGTCTTTTGAGACTCGCAAAAAAAGATATTTTATAATTTTTCCCTCTTTCAAAGATTTTATTTTAAATAAAAAAATTACATTGACATTTTGGAAACAGAATGTGAAAAATTAATATTTTGTGTACAGTAAAATGGGGCAACTTTTTCCTAAATTTTGATAATTCCCAGACAGCACGTATGTCAAAATCAGAGCAAAAGATATCTTAAGCCTCTTGTTCACTCGCCATTACTATCTTAGATTATAACTTGTTATTTCAGAAGCGAGAATCATACAATAACAGTTCTTGCAAATTATATTTAAATAAAAGTACCTATTTTTCAATAAAACAACATTTGCAATCAATAGAATAGACTCATAAAACACTTGCGATCTTCAAACATTATCTTCTTGCTTTGAGAAGAAATTAAATCACATTTATTTCTATATACTAATAATTTGACAATTTGTCATAACTCAACGTAGTTTATTTATTTATTATTATTTATTTCCTTTTTTAGTTATGCATAATTGCCAGTAATATTTATTAATTGATAAAATAAAAAAAAGTCGGTATATTTTACAAGTCGGTTATACCGATTTTAATAATAAGTATTTTCTGGAAACATATACTTCTATTATTAATATATTTTGCAAGAATTTTTATTACATATTTTCCCGCTGACGTCACAAATTTTTATATTAATAGATTTTGCAAGAATGTTTATTGCATATTTTTCGCTTTTGACGTCATAATTTTAAATATAGTAGTGGTGAGTATATAAACAGAAACTTTAAAAACATCTTAAAGACATTTTATATTGACGTCTTATATTCTGATTTTGCACGTGCGTGCTAGGCATTTTTTTTTTTAATTTGGACCAAAGTTATCCCATTTTATGGTACCTATATTTCAAATACAAAATAGAATCTTGTAATTCATCGAAAAACGCGCGCATACTGAAAGCATCTTCAATTTTGCAACTTTTTTTTGTAAAGGAAGGAATAAGTTTCATTTCCGTATCCCCTTCATTTAATTTCATTGTGTCGTTCGCCGCAACTACTTATGCGCGTCTCGTTTTCGTCACATTGCCGGCAATTTTAAAGTCCGCGGTTAGCCCGTAAACGTACCATCCCGGCGTCTTGTGTAAGCCAGGTCGTAAACCGGAAACTTCATTTCTTTAATGAGCATGTAAATTCTGCGCGGCGACTCCGGACTCCGGACACGATTTCGCGACGGCTAAGCGTATCCGCTTGTACACGTATCTGCCGTATATTCAGTATTCGTACTCGCACGGCGATATCAACGCGAAACGCGTCGAGAATTTCGTTATGGCAATCATGTACACGGGGCAGCATGGCGTCGCGGCGTTGGAAGACGCCGACGGAGGTGACGACCGGCGCGAAGGAGATTTACTCTCCTTTTTATATTTCGCCCAAGACGCGCATTTCCGACGGACGACGCGACGGAGGAAAGCGGGATTAATGAATATTCAGGAGCAACGGAGCGCAGAGTTGGACTCTGCACTGGTTGGCACGAGATGAAGGAGAGAGAGAGAGAGAGAGAGAGAGAGAGAGAGAGAGAGAAGAAGGGGGAAAAAGAGAATGGTCAGCAAGGGAGGAAGCTGGAAGAAGAAAGATGCATGAGGGAGGAGAGATAGAGGACGGACGCGAGAAAATGCCCTGACGTTAACGCGATTAATTTGCTGGGAACTTTACATTTTAATATTCATCTCGGGGACGCTCTCCCTGACCTCCTTCTTTTTCTTTCCCGCCTTCTTCCAGTATGCCTTTCTTGCTTCTTTCTTGTCCTTGTTTTTCCGCTAGCCTTACTTCTTCATGCGACCCTTCGTCTAATCCCACTTTTTTTCCTTTGGTCCCCCACGCGTTTTCCCAGTTCTTCCCTGGCTTCTTCGCGCTTATTTACCCTGGCGGATTCGTGACGATGCGCCTCGAAAGTTTAATATAATAACAGTCTCCCGCGAGTCGAAAAACCAATGAGGCAGAGTAAGGAGAGAGTATGTGCTTAAAAATTTATCAGACAGTTTATGGTATTAATAAATCTGAAATAAATGGCTATAAGGAAAAAAATATTTTATTTATCTGCAATATTTTTTTAGATTTAATACTTTGGGTTAAAATAGATCCTAGATATTTTATTTTAAGAAATATACTATATAGGGGGAGAGAATTGTTGAATGCGTGTCGATTATCTCATCAATATTTTATGTTTTTACTTATATTTTACTTATACTTTAATATAAGTAACATTTAGCAACAAAAATATGAAATAAATGAGAAATAAGTATTATAAACAAAAATTTAATAAATAAATTATCCTCATCTTATTTTTTTTTTAAATAACATTAAAAAATCAGGTTCAACTGATATTAATTTTTCATCAATTAATATTGCTGATAATAGTGTTATCATGCACTGAGAAAAATTTCCAGGCTTTTTATCCGTTCAAAAAGTAACAAACAGATATTTCCGATTGATTTTGATCGGATTTATAAGACTATCC
>NW_017295973.1:81339-102430 GCF_001594075.2 Trachymyrmex cornetzi
CCGATCAAAATCAATCGGAAATATCTGTTTGTTACTTTTTGAACGGACATTTTTCTCAGTGTGCATTTTTGTTATTTTTAGAAAAAGAAGTTTATTGCAGAATATATTACACTTGGGTATTGTATATATACACTGAAAAAAAAGATTGGTTGCTGCAGCAAATTATATGGTTAAATATGGTATAGCATTTTGAATTGGTTGCAACAGCCAATTTTTGGTTGCTGCAGCCAATTGTTGTTTGTGTTAACCTATCCGCAATGTCAGTATAGAATTTCGATTGGCTAACGCAACCAAAAATTGGGGTTGCTACAGCTAATTAAAAATGCTATGCCATATTTAACCATCTAATTTGCTGCAGCAACCAATCTTTTTTTTCATTTTAGATATTTGCAATTGTAAAATTTTAATAATAAGATATATATATATATATATTATCATTAAAAGATTAAGGCTTGTATTTTTATAAAATCTATCAGTTTCCGAAATCGTACCACCACAAATTTTATTTCATTAAACGATATTAACTGCGATATATAACTGCAATAATTCATAATAGTAAAGCTAATAATTAATATGAATAAAAATATAACAGTTGCAAAAATAAATTCAAGTTAAATAACTTTATTGCATTCGGCAACTTTCTTTTAAAAGAGACATCACGTTGATTTTATAAAGGACCGTAATTATGTTTTCAAAGTATGATAATGCCTCGAAAACGAGGACAAAGTTCCTAAATGTTGAAATTTGAACAAATTTACACGAGTTTGTTCAAATAACTTTTTTCTTCACGGAGCTATTACATTAAGAAATAGACTTTAACAGCTTGCTTTTCTTACATTCTTCTTGATTACAGAACAAACATTCCTAATTAAACACGTTTCCCGTTTTCTTCCCTCCGTGCTACGTCTCTTATTTCTCGATGGGTTTTTGATTTGAGTTAACAGAGCGGTTTCAGTATGTGCGCGCATCAGGCGAGCCTGTCGTAGAGCTCGATATTGATCGAGGAACACCAATGCGCGTGCATTGCGTGTCCTATATTTATTTAATTAGTCGACCGATGGGAAGAAAACGAGAGTTGACGCTGCGGGACATTACAGATAGATTGGTTGGTTACCACCCGTGGAGTCTCTAATTAAACTCGGCGCGAACTACAATGTAATAAAAACACAGGTGCGACTATTCGGTAGACAGCGAGCGTATCGATTATTGTTGCGACGTTGACGCGAAAAATCTGTTCGTTCTTTCTCTCTTTTAATCCCGTTATTTTCGCTTGCAACGTACATGTGTGTAGTATTACGGTTTAATTTAGTCGACGCGAAAATAATCCCCACCATGCTAACTGAATAAATGTGTTTTTACAAGCTTTTCAGATTTGCCTAAAAAATAAACAATTTAGAGTATTATGAATGCACATATCGACAATACATAACGCCGAGATATACGTAAAAAATTAATGTTGTGGCAGTCTATTAGAGGAAATGAAAAATAGATGTGTACCTGAACTAGAACATCTATTTCGAGAAATAAATTTTACGGTATTGGCTTAAAATCGACAATCACCGGTTGATACTACTTTGAAAACTGCAACTGACAATTTCCGCAGTCTCCTGCGGGAGCACGTGCGCGGCCGGGGATCCGCAGAACGACGAGGATCGAAACAGGGTATATAGAACGAGAGAGAAGGGTGGGTTTCGCCGCGGGTAATAAGGGCGGCGGAGGATATAGTTGGTGGAGTAAGGGAAGAGAGGAGAAGGGGAACATCAAGTCAGTTGTAGGTTGAGACCTTTGCATCCATGTATAGCACGCTTCAGAGGGTTATGCGCGGGAGCCTCGTAATAATATAGATGACTCCGATGCGATTAGGAACGCAAGCTTCGAGGAAATGGTCCTTCAGAGGTGCTTACCAGGCGTTCCGCCCCTCTCTCTCTCTCTCTCTCTCTCTCTCTCTCTTCATCTCTCTCGTTCTTGCTTTCTTCCGCCTTCTGGTTGCTTGCAATATTCGAGCTTGCCTGGCAGCAAGCGAGCCCCCTTCGATTCTCCATCGATTCTCGTTCCCTTTCGTCCGCTTGATAGGCGTAGATCGGACAGCCGTCTCTCGCACCATCGAGGGCTGATCCCTCGAGGCCTTTCCTCGAATATCCGTTGCTTAGCACACGTTCCATATACATTTTTAATCGATTCGACACGCTTTCCGTTCCAACGAACGGTGCTGCTTTAACAGTGATTTGGACTCGACCGAGTTTACTGCTTTTCTCTGCCTAAAACGCGCTATCGTTTCATTTTATTTTATTTTTCAGTCGTTGCAATTTTTATTCAGGCCAGGCATGACGTCGGGTTAAATAACTGATGCGCCAGTCGGCCAACATAAAAATTTTAACTTGGCAAATTTAATTGTTCTTCAAACTGACATGTCGAATATTCTCTAATATAATTGTCTGGTAAAAGTTTTGACAATTGCGTGATCGCGCGTCTCTTTATAGTCGCCAAAGGGTAAACGTAATTACACGTTGCGCTTAACTTTCGGAAATTTCTTTGCACGTAAAATTGAAATTTGTGGAAACGGAGACTAAAAAAACCGGTTAACTGTCCGGCGGGCTCTTTAAGCGAAATTAGTCTATGGTTACAGAGTCGAGAGGCGGTGATAATGGCACTTGTTGGTGAGCGAAGTCTGCCCGCTCGGGCTTCGTCCTCTAAAATAAAGTTACGGCCATTAACAAAACTAGGTTTCTCACTTTAACTTGTCCTAAAAATCCACGTTGCATCAAAATTGGAGTCGCTAAATTGGTGGCAGTTGCTATCTCGCGTATTTTCACATTTTACAGGGCAAGGTGCTTCCGCAATTCTTTCTTTTATCCTCGGATTTGTTTTATAACGCGTTTTTAAATAATAAAGTAAATATTTTTATACAACATATGATATTTTTATTTTGTACAATTACAATAAATTATTAGAAAATTTATAATGGATATCTTCAATTAACAAAAATACTTCTATAATAATAGTCATGCATATTTTCTGATATATTATTAAAAGTATTATTTTTATACATATATATTGTATTATACGTAATTAAATTGTTATTAGAAAATTAAAGTGCAGTATTATTAATTTTATTTTATTAATTAAATTTCTGTTACGTGTATATTCTCTAATTATAATATATTCGCACAACTAAATATAGGTATATTACGACCATTATTATGGCTTTTTTTTTTTTTTTTTATAATCCCGCAAATAGCGAATAATGTCGTCCAAGCGACAACGTAACTGCGGTGGCATTTTCTCTCATATGTTTAGGACAAAAAACGTACGATATTTTAAGTTACCTGAGATTTTTTCAGAAGACGCACAATTTATCGCCGGTCTCTCGAGTTTCCTGCCACGGCCATGGATAACCCCCGGTCCTCATCTCGCCCGCCATGGCGGATAACCCGGCTCTGTCCGCGCCACGTTCGCTCTATGGCGGCACTCTCTTTCATACATAGCTGACATTTACCACCTCCCATATCCACCCTCTCTCATATTACGCGTTGAAATAGCCCTCGTCCCCCGAGCGAAGGCGCAGCAGGACGTAATAGCATTCTCGGAGAATTACTTATACCCTCCTGTGACCACCACTCATCGTGGCCAAGTTTCTCTCTTTCTACGCGAGCTCTTTTCCTGATAAAGTCTCACCTTGTTAAAAGCAGCGTCACTCTAACCCCTCTTCGGCGACGAAAATAATCAGAAATAAACGCGCGGCATTTAGTACGGTAATTTTCTCGCCTCTTCCATTCTCGAGGTATTTGCTCGATTATATTTCATAGAAAATAATTCCTATAAGGACTCTACGCGATTGTTTCATATTCAAATGCTGAAAAATAATTCTATAGAGAATTGAGAGAATATTGAATTTAAGTTACGAGAGAAATATTGTTAGAGAGCAATAATACTAACTCAATTTCTTGAATTTAAAAAATAATATTTTTTAACTTCCATGTATGCCGAAATCAAATTTCATGTGCGTAAATCAATTCATTTCTATGATTGAATTGTTCACAATTACTTTTAAAATCTATGTTAGTATATCTTAGTAAATAATAAACTATAAAATTTAAGTCAAATTTAATATACTTTCTTGAGTTAAATTGTTTAATTTTATCGTTTTAGTTAAATTAACGGCATTTTCGAGTAGAAGCAACCTAAGGATATCCTTAATACTCAATTTCTTTACCTCTATATAACTTTATCCAAGAGATATCTTCCACGTTACAATGGAAATATCTCCTGGATAAAGTTATCCACAACTTATCTGGAAGTGAAGAAATTGGGCATAAAAGTAACTCAAATTGGATGTAATTGGACACGAATTAAACAGTGAAGAGAAAAGGAAAAACGATTTTATTTTTTAAAATCTTTTTACATTCATTTAAGCCACTTATGCGCACGAGTAAATTTACCAGTGGACGAGTAATAGAGGAGAGACAAGAAATTTTAAAATAAATGTATTTAAAATAAAGTAATAAGTATATGCGGCATTTTGGTACGAATCGTATTCTTTTAACTCGGGAGGCAATAACGTCGTTACGACTTTCACGCAAGTGGCAAGGCTACATATATCACGATCCGCCATCAAGTACACGTCCTATCCATACGGGTATTACGTAATTGCAGCGGGACGTTTATATAACGGGAATATTGCGGATTATATAACGGATGGCATAATATATATCTTAATAAGCGCATGCAGGCTGTACGTACAAAGTAAATTTCATCGTTATTATTGAATCGCCGCTCTGTAATAAAAAATCCGCGGTGGACGTTTATGCGAATGTGTGTCGGTGATAATTTGCGATTCACTCGAAAGCAGAAGAAGAAAAAACCCTTGTTTTTCCCCCAATTTGTTCCGTCGTTTGCTCAGTTTTCCCTCACGACAAATCCTATTATCCTCTAATTAGTTCTTTTATATAAATTAAACGGTGTAAAGTCTATTATGCCTCATTTATTTATAGTTATTTTCTTAATACAATATTTGTATTTTATACTCTGATTTATCGTATCTCTTTTTTAATATTATTGAAAGATATTAATAAAACCGTTCTTTTATAATGCTTTATATACTGGATGTTAAGATATTATAATATATAATTACAATTTATTTTTTGGCATTGTTTATTTTAAACTGTCTAATATGATGCAACGAAATACAATGACCTTCCTTACAATATTTAACGTTTAGGAGTTGAAAAATTTATGTCGTGATTTAAACATATTATTAATATGTATTTGTTTCGGTACAATTATATTATTATACAATAAGTAAACATAAATAATAATTTTCAAATTATTTACTAAATACTATAAAATCATGAAAACATTATTAGAAAAATAGATTAGCTATACTTAAACGTAAATTATAATTAACTTTTTATTGTTATTAGTAAATCTGTGATCTTCCATATTTATATATATATAAAACAAGGATTATACTTTATATTTTAAATCAATCTTCCTAAAATAGTTTCTTTACAATCGTTTGTACTCGCAACGTAATAATTTATGCGATTAAAGAAAGCTTCTAATACGTACAAGTAATTTTAACAACCATTTAAAAATCTACCAGTGCAATGAAAACGTCATATTTTTTATTCTTTTTGACCAACAAGTTTAACATCGACAATAAACTATTTATTGAAGTTTAAATTTCTATATTGTAATTTATAATTCTCGAAAGTATTTGAATGATGATGCATTAATGAATCAAATGACGTCTGAATGTTTTTGCGAGCTTTATGTATAATATTTGATTACTTTGCTTCGTGAAATCTTGATTATCGGCGCGCACTGGTGAATTAATTTTTAGTACATGATCGACTTACTTAGTGCGTTTTAAAATAATGTTAGTCGCGTGACTGGCGCAAAAGTAGGCGACTGATAGGAACGGTAATTTCATACATACACACACATATATATATATATATATATTGCGGTTGATATCGCGACGTTGACCTTTCCGTCAACAGAAAAATAGGAACCTTCGCTGTATGCGAGGGAGACGGGATTAGAAATCACGTCTACCTGCGAACCGGCACGGTGTATCTTATGGTGCGTGTGCGTGTCGAGAAATGGCTCTATACGAGTCACGAGCGTATAATGCAATTTCCCTTGCACATTACACTTGATCCTCCATCGGTCGTATATGTTGAGAAATATACGGCTGGACTTATGTTTTAACCGGATTTCGTTGGTATAACACAGGAGAATAAGTAATCAAATTAATCTTCTAACGATTGTCTTTTGTTTCCATATTGTAGCTAGAAGAACAGTATTGTTCGACAAAAAATGACCTTTTTTCGAGTATATAGTTTTTTTTAATGTCGAATATAAATCTATTTTCCAAATTGTTCTGTCACGCTATAAATTTGAGAAATTTGCAATTGAAGTTGCAATAAAACTTTGATTGCATATCACATATTGTAGTTATAATGTGACAAAATATGTGACAGTAGCTCTTTTTTGCAATTTCAACTGCAAATTTTTTACGCATTTATTAAATTCGTCACAAAAATTCGATATTACATAGATAATAGATATATATTTGAAAGAAAAATTTGTCATAAATTCGACACTATTAGATAATAGGTACGTATTTGAAAGAAAAATTCGTCATAAATCCGACATTATTAAATAATATATATTTCAAAGAAAAATTCATCATAAATCCGGCATTATTAAACAATAGATATATATTGGGAAGAATAATTTCTCTTAAACGTTACTTTATTTCGAGTGATAGACCAGAAAAATGTGATTTCTCTTGAATAAAATAAATTATTTGCATATGCACGCGATAATTTAATCATCTGCGTTCACGCTGTCGCTATAGCTGTACATATAAAGTCTCAGAAAACTCAGCTACACAGGGAAATAAAATTTTTCAATACTTATCAGTAGAGGCATTGATGTGCTCCAGTACGTTGAGCATCCTTCCTCAATCGAGTCATGTTGTGTTATGATAAGTCGGAGCTACATGTGTCGATGTGATGCATTAAAACAACTACGCACATACCAATGTTTTATGTGGGTTGGCGTGAATGATATAAACAATATCCTTCCCACGAATAACAGAAAGATAGTGCGACACACGCTGACGTGTATTATGTGCTCAATGCTCAACTAGCCAACGCGATGCATCGTATCACTTTGGAAGGACGACTCATCGTGCAATCTCACGAATTTCCACTCCTCACTTTTACCAGTGAATTAACATTTTTATTATCAATATACCGTTCAATCGTACTTATATTAAGGAAAATATAAATCTAGTCTTTGTGTATAACATGTCGCTCCCTTACTTCAAAAATGATACACACAATTAAAAAAATTTTTTTAATTAAATTTTCCAAGGGATAAGAGGAACAACTATTTTTCAATTTGACAGAAAATTATTAACTAATTGTAAACAAATAATCAACAAAAGGAATATGTTCTTAATATGATTAAATATAATTTTTCTATTTTATTAGTTAAATTAATTCAATTTTTATGATTAACAAGGTAATGTTTATCGAACTCATTCATGATGATAGTTCGAAAATCATTTTTTTAATTATGTTGTTTTTGAAATAAGGAAGATATATCTATATGCTCTCTGTATACATTATAAGATAACAGAGTCATCCTGTCTGAAAAAAGAAAAATAGTACACGTATCTCTACGTTAAGTCCTTCCGTAGATTTCAAATTTTTATTTAACTGTTCATTTAATTCAAACATATGTCATCATCCTATATTTCGCTTATGCGTTATCTCGTATACATACGGTAAACCTCGTTCTTTCATATGTCGCGATCGATGGAGCGTTAGAATCGCGTTGAAATCGTCAAAGCGGATCCTCGTGTCCGAATTTCGATCGAGGTAGTCTGCATTAGTATTGTCGTCGGGTCGTAACGTCGTCCTCGCGGTGGCGTCCTCCCTCGATTCGTCGCCGTTATCGATCGCGGCGGTGACGGCGGCCGAAGAATTCGGGGTGCCGGACGAGGGACGTGTCAGTTTCTTTGCGGTTTTATTACACGGCTCGCCGGAGGTGGCAATTTGTTGAAGCCCGCGTTGTCAAAGACCGGAAGTAGGTCCCTCACTCTTTGTCCCGTGCCGATCGACGCCAGCTCGATCCATCTGTAATGGCGAAACATGTGAAAGGGGTCTCTTCTCCTGTCCTCTTTTTTTTCTGAAAAGAGTCGTTTCCCCCTAATGCCTGCAAACCTTTTGTATTTTATTGGCAATGTTCCATTAAAGATATTACGACGAAGTAAAAGAGCGAATCGCGTAATGGCGCTATCATTATTTTTTCTTTTTTCTTTTTTTAAGTAGAGATTACAGTTTAAGCCAACAGCAATTATTACGCTTTTTTAAAATTCGAATTCTCAACGTTTTATAATATTGGTAAATAGATCTTTTTCGTTAAGAAAATCACAGCCATATTGAACTAAAACCTACATGAAAAGAACGATTTTAAAAAAGCTAAAGTATCTGAAAATTTAATTACACAGATCTGAAAATAATTTTGTTAGATTGCAATGTTATATTCATAACGTTAAACTATACTCAATTTGAGTTTTTTTATTCATTTCTAGGTTACTCCTATTCGTTAATTTAACTAAAATAGTGGAGTTAAACAATTTAACTCAAGGAAATGTATTAAATTTGACTCAAATTTAGTTTATTATTTATTAAATGCATATATTAATACGGATTTATTTACTTTGAAACTAACCACAGAAATGGATTTACATTTTGACACACATAGAAGTTCAATAACAAATTATTATTTAACTCAAGAAAATGTATTAAATTTGACTCAAATTTAATTTATTATTTACTAACTGCATATATTAATACGGATATTATTTACTTTGACACTAACCACAGAAATGGATTGATTAACGTTTTGACACATGGAATGGAATTTAAATAACAAAATGTTACATAATTCAAGGAATTGCGTTACCATTGCTCCTTTGATATCAAAATAATTATGTAGCACGCCTAAACTAATTGCTAAAATGTCAAAACTTGTTGCAGTGTTCCTCATTATATTCGAGTGTCCCATATAATAATTTTTATAATCCAACGCAATTATTTTCAGATCTAAATTTTTTAGATACTTTATTTTTGTCTAGTTAAATTGTTAGATACTTTAGCAAAATCGTTCTTTCCGTGTAGATAATTCGAACAAATGAAAAATATCGATTACATTTAATAGCTTGCTCATCTGATATAAAAGGCCGTTTCGCGTAAAGTCATTTTTGACACATTATACGAGTGAATTAATAACAGCGGTCCTGTATTATTCGGAAATAACGGACGTTTAAACAACCGCGATTATAAACCGAATTGTTGAGTGCAGTTTCGACGCAACGATAGTTAATAAATATTGGATAATAAATATCAGCTGGGACGATATCGCGTGCGTAATTTTTAACACGGCTACGCGAATTTGTCGTTCAATGAATCACGCGCGGCTCGCGTCGCACGAAGCAAGCATGCACGAACGAATTCACTTCCCACCTGTTGTTTTTGTATTTTGCGAGGGGTTGAGCGGCTGGATGGGGCGTTTCGGTGGGGAAATATGTGGCCCCATAAAAATCCAAACCACGGCTCAGCAGCATCGAGGTCTCCTCCACGCTGGCCAGGGTAACCCTTATAACGGGTGGCCCCGTATAAATCGTCGCCGGCTCGTTCAGATTCTGCGCGTCGCTCTTTAGCTTGTCATTGATGGCCTTCACTGATTTATTTAACACACGATTTTATTGCATGCGTTGCAGAAAGGCAGAAAGCTCTATGCATCAAGCGCCACGGAAAGTAATAGCGCTTTTAAATACGTGCGCGTACAAAATGTGAATATACGTGAAATATAAAGTCAATTCCAAAATATATTGTTAATATTATGCAAAATGTAGAGAGACGTACAGTGACTGCCAAAAATTTCCAAATAAAAAGAATGATTTTTCTGAAATATTTTAAAATTTAGATAGATACAACTTTAAAAATAATATTGTTTTACTATCGAAATAATTAAGTAGGAAATTTAAGCATAATGAGCAATGTTATAAAAAGATTTGACACTTTAACAACTAGCTTGAGTATCCTACATAATTATTTGAATGGTTCAACAAAATTATTTTCAGATCTATAACAAGCGAAACTGTATTAAATGTGAATAATGGTAATAGAAAGGTCAATTTATGAGCATATAATTAGATCAAAAATATAAAATGGCTTATTAGAATGTGTCATTCAATTAGTTAAAATATAATATATAGGAAATGTTTCGACTTTACTTAGTTTTCTTCAGTCTATTAAAATGATAAATAAAAGATAACCTTCATATTTAAATGATATCCTCAACGGACAACAGACATATAAAATAATTCTTAATTATAACGTACTGAAAGCCACATTTTAACACAAATTAATGATGATTATCAAATCGATGTTACGATGACATTCTTTGTTAATATGCAACGGAGATCCAATTAAAAAACTGTTTTCCCATTCGAAGGCGAAAAAGCAGAATCCGAAATAAATTGTATGAAGTCAATCGATAGTGGATAAAACTTTAAATATTTTAACAAAATTATTCTTTTCGGCCAAATGAGAAATTTTTGTATTGCTTAGATAAAGAATCTTTACAAATAAAAATCTGTACGAGCACTTGATATATTCCAGTATTTAAAATATCTCTGTATTCTTAAGTTGTTTATAACAAAAATTATTAATTTATAATATATACATACCAAAAAATAGATTGACAAAAATGATCGTAAAATTATTTGTAGGTTGTAAACTTTTGGCAGTCACTGTAATTGCTCGGCACATTGAATAATATAGATATATGGAACGGTTTTCCGGGAAATTAAATTTTTTATCGAGACTGCGTTCTAAATATATGTATATATGTATATGTAAAATTTATATAATATACATATAAATACATATAGGCGGAAAGATTTTTGAGATCGCAAAAGGGGAAGCAGTATCCATCACGTTATGCGTGTAGGGTATCTGAAGCTTCCCCCTGGAAAGAGCGACGGTATGAGAAATATGGAGAAGAAGCATTTGCATTTTCGTGACTCACAAACAGTTCCCGTATTCAGGGGTAGCCTGGTTACTTCGACGATAGATCGATATTTGTAGAGAGCGTGTCTAATATCGTCCTCCGGCAGCTCTTCAGGCACATCTAGAACGTAGACCGTGAAGATTTTCGCCGGTCTACATGGTATAGCAACCTATATGTTACGAATTATAATGCGTATCATTCCAGGAAAAAATATCCAAAAGCTATTACAAAAGCTGCGAAGAAAATTACATTGAGAGAAAAATGTTTGGCATTTGTGATTATAATTGCTGGCAAAACAATTATGATTAGTAGCTCTATTTTTATAGTAATTGTAGTTATTATTTTATAATGTTAATAATAATAATTTATTTGTAATTTTATTTACTCAAAAAATATATACTTGATACCGAAAGTGACTATAATTTATAACAATAATAATAATAAAAATGAGGCTCCTAACTATAATTATTTTATCATGCAAATATCACGAATAGTTATAGTGCCACTTTTTTCAGTGTATATTTTAGAAAATAAGCAAAAGGAATTGCTTTCAAGAATAAAGCAAATATTTAGCAATTTCTGCAATCAGCTTTAAGTTAAAATAATCAAATTTAATATTAAATTTGCTTTTGCACATTTTTATTAAAATATTTTCGTTGTTGAGCATCTTTTGTACTTTGTTGTATATTTAGAATATGCGTCCGTGTCGTGGGAGTGCAGAATCCATGCAGATCCCGAGATTAGCTACAGAAGCGCTATAAGGTATTTCTCTGTGTCAGGTGCTTTGGCTTTAGTGAGGTTTCCCGTGTAATCGTGCAACATAATGCAACACCCCCGGATATAAAGTTAAAAACGCTAATACACGTTAAATTATCTGTGACAAAATTACTTTGCCAGCCATTATTTATTGGCAAAATGAAATATTTCCACAAAAGATTCTATAAATGCAGAATTAATTAAGCTGCGAAAATATGGAATATCTACCTTTTTATAGAAACGAGCGCCCGTCACTTTGTGGAAGCCTTTTTTATACACCGCCTGAAAGTCGTCGATGTTGCTGAACTTGAAGAGAATGCCGGTGGCAGTCTTTGTCAAAGAAAATGCACCTCTAGATCGCATAATAGAAAGTCGTTTTGATTATGATATAAATAATAAAAGAAACGTTTTAACTTGGAAGTCTATAACAATCTTCCATTTACATAATAGAATAATATCGCAGTTAGTTCTCCGTCTGTAATCATATTGTTATTCCCTCCGTTTGCAATGTAGATCTTTTTTGTCTAGCGCAAATTGTTTTACCATTTTGGACTTTAAAAAATTAAGTTTATTTTTCAACGTCTCTCTCTATTACATCACTAAATAGTTTTTAACTTAAATATTAAAACCTTTATTTAATAAAAATTAAAATTTGAATAAAAATGAGAATTCAATTTAAGAATGAAATTTTTTTTGTGCCAAAAGAAGACTTTAGATTGATACACGAAGGTTAGTTCGTTTTGATGCTAAGTGCGAATGAATTTCTATCACTGTCATGCATATGAACTCACTGTCGATGCGCAAAAACGTTCACAGATAGCACCATACAGACGTAGTTGGCTTAGTGGATTTGTTGTCCGACCTGTTACTGTCTTTACTACTTCACACGAAGCGCCAGCTGACTTAACTCTACTTTTAGATCCGAATTGGACACGAAGTACTTTAGGACCTCTTGCGGATTAAACTAAGTGAAGGCCAAAGTAATCTTAGCGCGATGCACAGTCGATACGAATGCCACAGATAAGTTAGAATAAAAATGTTACGTAAATCGATCTTTGTGTATAAATATCTTGACGTTGCACAAAAATTTTATAACTTATTTTTAACAAAATATAAAAAAATTATACAAAATAGTTGATTTTTGTAAATATAATTATTCATTTTTATAAATTTTTCTATTTCTACATTTTATACTATATAAAAAATGTAATTTGCATTGTTTTAATAATTGTTCATTCATTTCTGAAAAATACGAAGGAAGTTACAGTAATATTAGCTAATGCTAAATATTCTTGAAATATTCATAAAATATTAATAAAATCTCAAAATAACATTCTATAGTATTCTAGAATGTCCTGAAATATTTACAGAATGTAAGAGCAACACTTAAATAATCGTTAAATATTCTATTTATACATTATTATACATTTGGAGAATGTTCCCCATGCATATTCCGTAAATTTATAATTTTCCTAGAAATTCCAGATTCAGAGATCTGAATTAACTTGTAAACCAAACTGTACTGTCAAAAACACATTTCATTTGTTTTTATCTTGGAACTCAATTTTAAGGGTTCACCATAGGTAAAATGTTGCGCTCTTTTTATTCTTTCCCAGTGATTCTTATTTACGAGTTAATATATCGCCACCACAACCCTCTGTCGGCGGATGTGAACTGCTTGCGGGTGAATAATTTTCGTGATATATACAAGAAGTGTTCATATAATATTCGGAACATTTCATTAACATTTGAACATTCTATGAAAATTTTTTTGCTGTTCCGGAATATACAATATGTTGAGAATACAATTCAACTCTTCATGAATAATTGGCATTAGCTGGTTTCTTATAATGAAATAGAATCATTTATAGTGGCTCCCAAAAGGTTTCCAATGAATAATTTTATTACATTATTTCAATAAAAATTTTTATGAATAAAAATTTAATACACAAGTACTTAATATATTCAAGTGCTTAAAATATTATGCTTTTAAATTGATTATAACAAGAATTTTATTAACTGAATTATAATAAAGTGAAAAACAGATTGACAAAGATTATTATCATAAAATTATATGTTAATCGGAAATTTTGGGAAGCCACTGTAGTGTTTACTATATCTTAATGAATCAATCTAAAGAATTATTAAATATAAAATATAAATGAAATTTATATCAATGAGAGTAAATCAAATAAGAAAAAGATTTCTATTTTTAGTCAAATCGGATCTTGATGTTTGAGAATATTTACACGCAAATATATTTTCCAGTCTTCTAAAGAATTATTATCAAGAATGTAGTCAAATTACTCTTTTTTTTAAATATACAATTTTTAAATCTTACGATACAAACGCGTGTATCTTTTTTCCCGATAACAATACACTTGTCGAGCACAATCGGTGAGTGCAAGACGGACGATAAAGCAACTAAGAGAAAACCGACGGTACTTGGACACTCGTTCGTCATAGTTATCGGGGTGCGATGTCCGGTTTAACGTCTCTTTTATTGAACGACCTGAGATCCTGGAAATAAACCTCGTCCCAGCGACGAAGTAGCCTGCCAAAGTGATGCGCTCACCGGAAGTTCATCTTCTCGCAGATGGTGGCGGCCTTCTCCATACTCAGTTCGTGGCTAGGGGTGAGCAGGAAAGCACCCTTAGTGAGGAAGTCGTTCTCACTGACCTCCGAGTCAGTGTCGCCGTGGTCTTGCCAGTCGGCAGAGCTCTCTTGATTCAGACGCAACATCGAGCTGCTCTTGGACGTGGACATGTCTTTCTCGCACTGCGTACTGCCGCCCTGTTCCGGTTGCGACATCTTTTATAGCGTTGCCAGCGAACCGAGAACGGGTGATCTCACGTGTCGCCGTTCAAAAGGGAACGGCCGTATATGATTTTACACGTACGTAACGCGTTACGCGAGATCGATCACTCCGAGAGTATGTCAGCACCGGACATACGTCGTGCTGTACTGCTTCGTATCACGTTCTATCACGGTCCTTTTATATGCGTCTCCGCGATGGACAGATAGATTGGGCGAGCTAGATCGACGAAGATCGGAAGATTGCATGACAAAAAGTGCCCCTGAACGCGGCTCGATGCGGCCAGTTAAATCCCTGATTGTTATTGATGCGTATATGCGCGAGAGAAGGATCGACTGCGAAGGTCCGATGGCTAGTTCAATTGTGAGTACAAATAAGCGTGTAGGAGGAAACGCTAGCACTTGGATATGGATTATTACTCACGCTAATGATTCCAATAGATCGGGATGCTCGAAATATCGTCGAAAATAGAGACGCATGGCGTCAATCTGTCTTATAAATGTCAGGCGTCATATTTATCCTGCTTATAACCTTTTAGTATACCTTTTACTTTCAATAGGATACTAATCTAAAACAACGAGCGTGAGGTGCTCTTTTCCAAATCAATTGTATGTCTTTTAACCATTTTCCACGGATAGAAAATGTCGTATCAAAAGGAAGAAAGAGGGGATGATTGGGAATTTAATAAAATTTCCAATTTGGTTTATATTGAAATATACAGTGACTGCCAAAAGTTTCCGGCTGATGAGAAATTTTTATTGTATTGTTTATAAAGAATCTTTACAAATAAATATTTAATATACAAGTGTTTAATATATTTTATTTAAAATATCTTGTCTTTAAGATGTGTGTCAAACAAAAATTTTATTAACTTATAATATATAATATAAACTAAAAAACAGATTTACAAAATTATTATAAAATTGTATTTTGACTGAAAATTGTTGGCAACCACTATAAATCCTGAAACGCTACTCCTTATGTTTTCCTTACATATTCTTTACATTAACATTATTAGGTGAAAAGATAGCAGTCACACAAATTGTTAATTTTCTTCTACATTCATGATATATATAGATCTGTACAGGTCTATTCTAATCACAGGCAATAATTACTGAACGCTCACTAAACCATTGTGTTCGCTGAACGCGATCAATTTGGATTCGCATGCATAAATATTGAAATGTATTATTACGTTCTGAAACACACCGTGAAAAGCTCATTTGAATTTAATTCGTCTTCTACTTTCGGCAACTATATATTCGTGAGAACAACCGAGTATAGAGCTATACTGATTTATCACATATCTATGCCTAATCGGTAGATTTAGATCGCTTAAAAAAAGATATTTAAAAATAAAAACTTAGTATTAAAAGAATTTTAGTGAAAATTATTGTTCTTTTTTTAATTAGCCTTACTTTTATTAATATTTTTAATATATTCTGTGTAGAAAATATTTTGAAGCGACTGAATCATTACTAAATATATGATTCTATTAAAGTATGTTTATTATTGTAACATATACAATTGGTTTTCTTATGATTCTATTGTACTAATTTCTTTGTTGGCAGATTTCGCAGATCAACATCAAAGTCGATCAAAATCAGACTGTTACACCATCGATAAAAAGGTAAGGACAATAAATTATTATCTGAAGACACGGTTAGTGTCTCTGCGCTAAGACATGGCACGAGACACTGCCGTGCTCCTTTAGATTTAGCAGTGTAAGATAGAAAATTACACACTGCCCTCACAGAAATCTAATATTGGTTATCGGCTAATTTAATACTGAAAGACAGTAATTAATTACTTATTTTGAGTCAAGAACAATATAACAGTGCTTTCAATACTCGAAGTAAATAATTAATTATATAAATAAAAGAGCAAATAATTAATTAATTACTGTCTTTCAGTATTAAATATTGGCCAGAGTATTAGATTTTTATAAAATATTGGGAGTACAAATTAGTTAGTCGGTCCGTTTTCCAAAAGATGGCTCCGGCTGTTATGAATGGTTCATAGTGACAGCTGATTTTGGCGGTTTCAGAGAGGTTAGACATCTGCTAATAATATTCAGTTTATATCGCTTTGAGTTTCATACAAAAACCTTGATTTTCACTATGTTTGAAATGTCGAATTTTGTGTTAATCAAGCAGCATTTGCGGGAGGTTTTAATTTTCTGCTTTAATTGGAAGAAAAGTGCAGCTGAAGTCCATCGAATGCTTGTCGAAGTTTATGGTGACACTGCTCCAATTGATAAATCATGTAGGGAATGGTTTCGACGTTTCAAGGATGGAAATTTCAGCGTTGAAAACAAGCCTTGCTCTGGATAGCCAAAAAAATTCGAAGACAAAGAATTAGAGGCATTATTCGAAGAAGATCAGAGTCAAACGCAAGAGGAGCTTGCAGAATCATTGGGAGTAACTCAACAAGCCGTTTCTGTACGAATGAGAGCCATGGGAATGATTCAAAAACAAGGAAATTGAATGCCTTATGAACCGAAATCGAGAGACGTTGAAAGGCGGTTTTTCACTTGCGAACAGCTGATTCAAAGGCAACAAAGAAAAGGTTTTTTTCATCGGATTGTGACTGGAGATGAGAAGTGGATATTCTACGACAACCTCAAGAAGAAAAAATAACTACGCTAACCCCGGTCAATCGTTGCCATCGACCTCAACATCAACACCAAAGCCGAACGTTCATGGTTCGAAGATCATGCTCTGTATCTGGTGGACCAAAAGGGTGTTGTTTACTGAGCTGCTGAAACCTGGCGATTCCATTACGGGCAATCGGTATCGGCTACAATTGATTCATTTGAGCCGTACATTGCGAGAAAAATGGAATACGAGCAAAGACATGATAAAGTTATTTTTCTTCATGACAACGCTCGGCCTCATGTCGCAAAAGTCGTAAAAAATATTTGGAACCGATCAAATGAGATGTTTTACCGCACCCGCCGTATTCTCCGGACATTGCTCCTTCTGATTACTAGTTGTTCTGAAGGATGCAGCATGATTTGGCAAGTCACCGGTTCACTTCTTTCGCAGAAATCGAAAATTGGCTCCAAAATTGAATCGCCTCCAAAGACGAGTTATTTTTTCGAGAAGGAATTCGAAAATTGCCTGAGAGATGGGAAAAAGTAGTAGCCAGCGATGGACAATATTTTAATTAATCTGTTCATTCATTTTTTGTTTTGAAATAAATGGATTTTTGAACACAAAAAAACGGACCGAACTAATTTGTACAATAATATAATATTAATTTCAGAAATCGTTGACACGCGAGTAAAAAATGATACAATATATAAAATTGAAACATATATATTAAGCAAAAACACAAAAACAGAAACATTCTAATATCTTAATTTGTTCATGTACGCGCACACATACATATATTTCATAGAACCTTATTTATCCTAAGTAAATCACGCATCTCGCTATCGACAATGGCAAACAATCGAGTAACGACCGCTTATCGCGCTTGAGATCTCAAAAGGCATCAGCTATGGGTCGCCGCCTCATTCTCGCGGTCATCAAACCCTTCGATGTACGCATTAGGAAGCCAATCGGTGCAGTGGTGCCATCCGGTATTGTCAAAGCCGGCGATTGCGAAACGACGAATCTCCATTCAAATCTCTTAATTGCCAACCGTGTTAGGCGACGCGTCGACACGCCGATCAGAAACCGCGCATTTGTTGATGGCGATCTAACCCGAGGGCGAACGCGGATGCTCCAGCCACGGGCGCGTGTACAATACGGAACGCGTTATGCGAATATCGTGGATCATCAGTTTATGCCGCCGACGGCAAGAACGATGATTATATCTCGATTCGTGGCACAAGAGGCGAGAGCTCGCCGATAATTCACAGGCTAGGTTGACAGTACCACGCGATACTTCATCGTCAATAATCTGCCCGGCGCATCATCATCCGGGTAACGCATCGTCCGAGAATACGTGGGCGGCCCATCGACGCTATCTGCTCGGTTCTTTTTTTTTCAGTAAAGACTCGAGCAATGAATTGACCGCGTGGGCATTTAATTGGATGATTGGTCGAAACGATACGTCCTCGATAAATTGGCCTGTAAACGTAAAAAAAATTCAATAGAGGAAACGGGAGTTTTTGCTTGGCTATTATGGTCAAAAGTTGTTATTAAAGGCGACGAGGCGTTACGTATTACTTGAAAAAACCAAGGACGAAGTGTAATATGATTGCATTGATCAGTCGAGAGTTTTATTTTTCTCCTTGACCGTTTTATACGATTACTTAATTGGACGTCGTATAAAATTACCTTTTTAATTTGTGTTAGCAATAATATTTACATATTCGTTTCCGTTAATAACTCCTTGCAAATCTTTCATAAATTAAAATTAATAAAAGTATATAAAAATTAAATTATATAGGTTAAATTAAAATTAATTATAAAGGATCTGCACTAATTATATACAAAATTGAGTCTCGGTAAAATGAGTTAGTTTTATATATAACGTGACTTATATGTTATGTAAGTAAAATACACACAGACACAATTAAAATTCAATAATGGATAGTTTTGAGTTATTATGTATCCAAGATGCTTTATGCGCACAAGTTTTACATTTTCGATATATCACAGTTCATAAATTATCCATTATTGATCTTTTTGTCCATCTTTTATTTACATTATAAGCTACATTATTTATGAAAAACTAATTCACTGGGACTCAATTTTCCATATAATTAATGCAAGGTTCTTTATATTTCATAATCAAGTATTAAATACTTATTCTTTCAATATCAAAATCTAATTGAAGTATAATAATATAGCATGACTGTTCTATAGTTATAGTTAGTTTTTAAAATATTTTTTGAAAAAACATGTAAACGAGTAGGTTTGAGAAAGAAATTATATTTGTACAGATCTTTAAAAATGAACAAGCACAGTTAATATTAATTCATTCAATAAATTTTACAACGGAACAATTTTGAGCTCGATGGAATCCGTCATTAATCAATCATAATCGAGGTATGATAGACCCGGAGGCAATAATTGTCAAGGGTCTATCGAAAACCGTAGTGATCAAAGAAATGTCAACAGCATCGCTCGTTCGCAAACATTGGTCACATCGGATACAAAAGAAAATATCGCGGTTGCATCGCGTGGCAGACTGACACAGCACAAAGCGTAGCGAGTCAAAGCTTTCGAAAAAAAAAGTAGATACAAGCTATAATTGGTACAACAGCTACGGGTTAAAAGTATAATGAATGAAATAAGATTTTATTTTAATATTTTTTCTGTTAGTTTTTATTTATCAGTCGATGGAGCGCCGGTGAATGTATTATTAAGAGACACTATCACGTTAAAATTAATTGTTATTTATAGTCGCTTATTTACGCCGTTGAGTCGTTTCGTCTTAAAGCTTATCGATCGCCGTGAGATTAGCTATCGGGGCATAAAAAAGGCACTTTCACGGGGTCTAATGAGAGTAATGGAGTCTTGTAGCTCAAGAACGCTTTTCTTCTGGATGGATACGCCCGAAGCATCGCTTCGCAAAAGTATTAGAGGACCTCCTCCTCCGTTCTTACTTTGGCCAGAAGAGCGAAAGTGCAATGGAGGATGAAGATCCAGTTACTTATGTCGTTACTGAAGTTGAAAAAAAATCCATGTCGTGAAATTGTCTCTTATGGCGTTGAACGTTGAGCATCTGCTTAATTTCTCACCGTTTCTCCACTCCTTGGTGAACTTTCTTCGGAAGAGCTCGCCTTCGCATCCAAAAGTCCTTAAACTTCACTCTACTGCCCGCTTCACTTTAGTTATGCTTCTCATCTTATCACACAGGTGCACTATTTCATGTCTGTGCGCAAAACGCACTGCAGCTAATTTAAATTAAATACTCGGAACAATTTTAGAGATAATATAAACTTTCTTTAAGTTTGCCTCTCTCTCTCTCTCTCTCTCTCTCTCTCTCATCGTCTACAATATTCATAGCATATATATTTTACTGTCTAATATTTAAAATTACTTCATCGATAAATGTGTATTTTATTACATGTACTACATTGTGCTACAATTATCGATTAAATTTTAGTATTGTAAATATGCTATAGTGCTTTCAAGTATTTATTTCAGTAATAAATATTATATATTATGACTAGCTTAAAACGCGCATGTACATCATTATTGGTCCATCAATAAACGGAAGAAAATGAAGGACGAGGTGTGACCGGGTTGAAAAGACGGAAGGGAGATGAAATGAAGAGAAAAGAAATGATTGCTCCTGGCGGCAGCGAGCTTGCGAAATGAACGCGGCGTGACTGCCGCTTTGAAACGGGGATGAATTGTAATTGGACGGAAATGGAATTCGGATAGTTCAGGACCAAATACGCAGAAAGAGACAGGTCGTGGAGGAGTAGACAGAGACAGAGACAGAGAGAGGGGGGGGGGG
>NW_017295973.1:102505-133456 GCF_001594075.2 Trachymyrmex cornetzi
GGGGGGGAGGGAGAGAGATGGTCGACGCCAGTGGCCTGTAACTCTATGCCTCTATGAGCTTCGATCAATAGAAGCGAACAACATTGCACCGAACGCCACCGAACGCTAAAACAGTTTATGCAACCTCCGCGAACGATTTTCCGAAATTACCTCTTGGGAGGATGTGGCTGGTTTGCTCGAGCGACTTTTTAGGCCGAGTCGCGTTTGAAATTAAGCCCTCGTCGGAGAAAATTTTCTAGCTTCGTTAATTTTCGCACCGCGCACCAATGCTCGTTAAAGTAAGAATTCCTTTTGCCCCGTATCAATTACACGATCGATATTTATGATTTATCTTTAGGGATGCTACCCTAAAGTATCCCTAGATTTATGTTCGAGGAAACATCTAAAAAAAGAACGAGATTATAAAATTCTAAAAAAATGACTTTAATATTTGTATTTTTATAAAAATTATCTCATAATTTTATTCAATAATATCTTATAATTTTATTTAATTTCTTCTTAAAACGAAAAAACAATTTAAAATTTTTACATTTAAGATGGATATCTTTTCCTTTTCGAAGGAGAGAATTGAAAGGATAGAGTAAAAAATAAAAAACACAACAAATCAAAATTTCGCTGAAATCAGGGTATCTAAGAATACAAATATTTTCTAGCAAAATTGTGCATGACGAATAACATGCAAAAATATTTATTATCTCGCTTCCGCGATTTCCGCAACGTCGATTGCACGATTGAGGCATGTTCATCGTACGAGTGTATCTATCGAAAATAATTTTTCACCTTCCGTCAAGAGAGAGAGAGAGAGAGAGAGGGGGGGGGGGGGGGGGGGGAAAAAGCGAGCGATAAATAAATGCGTGAGCGAGATGAAACTATGGGTGCACGTAGGGACGTAATTTGATTCGAGAGCGGGTCGGAATTCGATTGACAGGCAAGCGGAGTTGTGCGTGTCTATATGGAATCTAGCTGCGGGGCCAACGACAAATTCGATGTGTTTGATTGCACCGTGGAAACGGCGCGTTGCGCGGCTTGACCGGGATTATATAAAAATGCCGGCTGCGTTGTGAAGAGCTCGAAAGTTGTTCGACAACTTCAATGTTGAGATATCCAGTTAAAACATGTATATTAGGTATAACCAATTTATTATTACTTCGCGAAACTTTATAGCCTGCTAAACTATGTTTATCAAATAGCCTGTGAAACTGCATGTATCATCAATCAAATGCAAATTCGATGGAGATAAGGAGAAATCGCGGAATCTACTTTTGCATGCTCAATTATGAGCGTGATTTTCAAGTGATTATATATACTCTGATTTAATATAAATCTGCACTGTTAAATCCATGATAAACAAATTATACTCAATTTGAGTTATTTTTAATCATTTCATAGATCGCGCCATTACTCCTACTCAATACATTAATTTAATTAAAAAATAGAGTTAAACAATTTAATTCAAGGAAATATTAAATTTGATTCAAATTCAATTTATTATTTACATTTATATTCGCTAAATAACAATAAATGCATACATTAATATGGACGTTGTTTTGAAACTAACTACAGAAATGGATTGCGTTTATATAATATTTTGACGTGTATTGAAAGATAAAAATAACAAAATGTTATTGAATTCAAAGGATTGAGTTATCATCGTCCTTTTGATATTTAACAATATAAATCCATCATAAACATTATAATTTACGAGAAGAAGATTCAATATATAATAAAACTTATTAGTTTTTTGGTTAAGTTTTTAATTTCTTATTTTTTGAAGATTCAATATATTTTGTATATTATATTTAATATGTTATCTTTAATTTTGTATATATCACGTTTATTTAGCACATGCAATTTTGTACATTTATACAACATTCATCCCTTTTCGCGCGAAATGCAAAAGACCGCGATATCCTTCAGTAATAAGGCAGATCGAATCTAATTCTAACTTTATAATCCGTCCTTAACTCGTGTTTAATCCAGTTTCAAAGCTGACTTATTAAGTGAAAATCGCTGCGGAAACTTCCTCAACGCAAGCTCTGTAATCGAACTTAATGCATTACCTCTCAGCGCGCTATATATCCGGCATTCTCAAAAATTTATTGTAAAACTTTCGTATCTTCCGGAACTACCGCATTTCCTTTCGGTCCAGTTCTGTTGACAAATTCTTCCTCGGGGAAAAGTTAGCTGACTTCGTGCATTAAATCGGTACATTTGCAAACATGTTGAAATGCAAATTTGCAACTGCATTACATCAAACTGTTCTTTATGACGTAAAAGTGGAACATAGATGAAATTTGCATGTATTGTTAAATGCAATCTTTGAATAATCTTATTTCAAATATCGTTCTTTTAATTAAAAAATTAATTAATCGAATAACCAATCGTAATACGAATTAACCAATCGTAATGAAGAACTTCAAATAATTTTATATTCTTTCTACTTCAACATTTTATTCTTTACTCTAAAAAAATCGTCAAAATCGTTTCAACTTATAAAGCACTACTATTTAAAAAAAAAAATTTAAGTCGTAAAAAAGTTTTTGTCCACGGAGAGAATTTTCTTTTAAAATTTACCCTGAAAATATGGTAATTGTGGTACAATACAATATTTTAAAGATTTTTACCATGCACTTCAGTAAAATTGATCAAACTTATTTTATACTTTATTGTAGTTTTATTAATGAATGAGAGAGATTTATATTAAAATTCTTCGAAATACAATGTCCCACGATTGTCATATTTTCAGGGTAAATTCTAAGAAAAAATTCTCTCCGTGTCGTCACACATCTTAAATAGATTGGTTTTTTAAGGGTTGTAAAATGAAAATGACAAAATTATTGACTAATTAAATAATATTGTTAAAAAGAATACATTCTTAATACATAAAATAATATTTGATGTCAAAAATATATCCTTTTTACGGATATTATTCAATAATTTTTTATTAAATTGAAAAATAGTTTTCTTCTTTTCTCTGCGAAACCTAATTTGTGTAGTTGTGTCACTTTTGAAGTAAGATAGGATTGCCGTCCGTTGTCTTTTCCCCAGACGTCTTTTTTTTTTTAGGACCGGAGATGTCCGGGGGGATTTTCCAAAGGAAATCAAGATAATATATTAAGCAGTGCCGCATTAACCCGATTTGCGCCCTTGGGCTGAAATATTTCGAGTGCTCTATATAAAGTACAAAAATTTTCATCGGTAAAAATTTATTCAGGAGTCATAAAAGGAGTCGTAAAAAATTCATTTTCTCAAGATTTTGTTTTAAAAAATCATTTGTTTCGACTAAAGTACCTACAACACAAAAACACGACAAAAATGCGAAAATTGAAAGATTTATTAAGTATTATATTTAAATGCTTTTTTTTTCTCTACACTTTAATGTAGAAAATTCATTGATAATATCGTCGTACTTTAAACTCATTTACTATAATTCATCATTTGCTATAAACAGCAAACAAATTTGACAATTAAATTTTGCAATCCATCTTCATTCATAGCATCATTTTTCTCCATGTATATTTTGTTATAAACATTCAAAATGTAGGAACATACAAAATTATATTCTAACCAATATATTCGTTAAAATATAACTGTATCTAAAGGACTTTCGGAATGTTGAATTAATTTATTGGCGAAACGAAAGTTGGCGCGTGAATCGGCTGATATCGCGGAAATAATTTCTCACAGATGGCACATATAAGTTACTGCCGACACGACGACATATGCGATAAAAGCGACGCGCAAATACGAGGTATAGAAAGGGATAAAGTTTTCCTCTCGGTTCTCTCGTCTTAGCTCGTACTTGGACGATAGACGTCGGAAACCGGGGTTGCTCTGTCGCGCATTCATACGTTCTTACGTTTCCACTTTCCACGTAGCGTATCGATATCCAGGGAAATTTTTTATTCTTTGTTCGCACGAAAAAGAGATCGCAAGGAGGAGGAAGTTAATCACGCGCTGCCGTGGCGAATTCGGTAGCCGCGCGGGAGGGACGCTGTCGTGAGGAAAATGGGAAATGTGGAAGGCGATCTCTCGATGGCGACGGACCGGTGGAACGCGGGGAAAAAGAGAAGGGAAAAAAAGAAGATCAGGTATAGGAAAAGGAAAAAGACGCGGGAAACGATAATTTCGCGGAGGAGCCGAGTTGCGCGCGCGAGCGCGAGCCGAGGATTAATTTAAATATTGACATGACCCTGCTGAGACGGCCATGCTCGGCGGAGCGTCGCTAAACGCTCGTTCAATTTGCGCGTCGCCCTTCTTCCGCTTCTTCGAGGCACCCGCATAAATCAACATACGCGTACACCGTAAAACGTTTTTAACCGAAATAGCCGCCCATTTCGTCGACAGCTAGTCAGGGCCGCCACTCCTTGAAAAAAATGATCGACAAGTAAGGTAATGACGGTCGGAATGTTTGCCCGAATTACGCGCATGCTGTAAAAATACAAAGTGTAACTTTGCGCATAATGACTAAATTGATTTCTGACCAGTTTCTGATTGGCGGCTTTAATGACGGTTTTATATTGCACTGAAAGAAATTTCTGATGGAAAATGGAAGAATTTTTATTGATAGAATCAAAATTAATATTAATACCTACATGGTGTGGATTTTAACTGTTAGTCATATCAACATTATAATCGATTGAAAACTCATTGAATCCGTATCATGTTGGTGTTAATATTAATAACACCAATACAAAATTATATAGACACATAAAACTTGTTCGTGATTCAACATGCTCCTACTATATCTCCTATTCACTCCAATGAACGTGTTGTGGTAAGAGATATAGATAGGAGCATATCGAAGTATGTTAGAGTATGTGAACAAACCTGTTGTGTTAAAGCTATACATTAATACTTTTTAAAGTGAACCAGAAAATTCTGATTTGTTTATTTTCAACCAAAATTCCAATTAATGCAATCAGATTCTCCTTTCAATGTAATTTTTAAGATTTGGAGCAAGGTGGCAAAAACCCAGTTTAAAAAAAACCCAAATTTTTGGGGTTTTTGTGGTTTAAGGGTTTTTATCTTTCGACAATCAATAATCGAGTCCGTTAGGATTTCAAATAATCATTAAATTAATATAAAATTTGATTACTATAAGAGTAAAAATTCGTATACACACGCCAGGTAGCAAGATGTCGTCTATTTAACGTCTTTAATTAGTCATTTTTATGACGAATGTGACGTTCAAAATGACGTCCAAACATTGTAAAAATGACGTGGATTTGTCACAGATACATAACGTCATAAGTCGACATAAAAAATACGTCCTTTTTTTCGTGTTATTGACGGTAGCAGGATGTCGTCCATTTGACGTCATTAATTAGTTAGTTTTATGACGAATTTATACGGTTCCTGAGACAAAGTGAAAATTACAAAAATGATCAAATTTGATAGGTGTTGAAGTTATGAATATTCTAGTAAATTCAATTACTTTTGTAATTTCCACCTCATTTTAAGAACCATAATAAGCTCCTTGACATCTAAACATGACGTAAAAATGACGTGAATTCTTATATTTTTTATCACTCACACAACGTCATAAACTGACATCAAAAATACGTATGACGTTATTAATTGATCATTAATAATGTTACTAGTACGTCGACAATTGACTATTTATTCGACATCATTAAGTATGACATTGTAAAGACGTCATAAATGAATGACGTCATTAATTGATCAAAAAGATGACGTCATTATTATTACATCTTAAATAGGTCACATAATGTCAATAATTTAAAATGACTAACTATCGACGTCAAAATAACGACAGCTTGCTTCCTGGGACGTTTCAACTCACAGAGCCTTCATCAGTTCATTAACATAAAATTCCTAATTACATTATATATGAATCATAATCTATCTTACAGTATTATTACAATTATTAAGTATAATATTATTTATATTTTTTCGTAGACTGATATAAAATTATTCAGTTATACTATATAATTATATAACTTATATATATATTATGAGTTTAATAAATTGATAATTAAGTGATAAATATGTTACTTTTATTGAGTTTTTATTTAAAAATGCGAAGATATATTAATATTATACAAAACAATGCATCTGGATTTGTGTAAACTGGGTTTTTCTGTGCCAACCCTGATTTGGGGCCAATTTCTGATTGGCCCCAAATCTTACAAGAGTACGGGAGTGTTACATCTTGTTTTCTTACATAATTACGCGCGTGTTTTTTCGCCACAAGAATGGCGACGCCAAACGCCGATCTTGCATCTATCGATTCGTCGAGTATCTCGCATCTGCGGATGCAAATTATGCATGGGCGTATAATTTACAAGCGTTTAGTGCGCGGACGCACTCCTCTTGCGCGATAAAGTTTGGTATCACGCAAACTCGTAAATATAAAAAATGGCCTTGCCTTCCCTAAAAAAGATGGAAAAAAGCGAACGATATCGTTATATCACAACGTGTATTTTTAATCCTTTTGGGCTTTTTCTGTTCTGGACAGTGGTTCTGCTGTTACTGTTATATTTAGTGCGTTTAGCAGAGTGCGTATCAATCCGCAAATTTTGTGAAAAGTTCCGGGTATCTCTATATAAAGGAAATTGAGGCAAAGTTTAAATTTTTTCGAAAATAGATATTTGGATTGAAATGAAAAAAAGCTAATAAAAAATTGAAAAATTGAAAATAATTCGCTTCGTTGGGTTTTATTGTAACGAAGTGGCGTAATCATATTGTCTTATCAATCGCCGAATACGAGGCAACTTGATTAGCATGCGAAAGCCGGGTATATCAATTACTATCAGGCACATACAATGGCTTCCTATCCTCGATCAATGTAAATCTCGATTTAGACTAACGATCGCTCGCGGGCCAGACAGGCGCCCTTATAACTGATCGTGCATTCGGTGCTTTAGAAAAATGATTTCAGCCGGTGCCCGTGATCAAGCATTAATAGTAATGCCTTCGATCGTAGGCGTGACGCGCCGCTGGATCGTATTAAAATAGGTAGTGATTAACGACGTCGTTTGGGGGGCGACGGGGGGAAGAAGGAGAGAGGGGGAAGAAGGGGTGAGCGCGCGGGAAGGGATGAATGGAAGGCGGAAAGTGTGCGGATATGGTAACGAGAAGATATAAGACGAAGCGGCGAAGAAAAAGACGTGGGAAGAGAGAGAAGCAGAAATTACGTGAGCTACCAAAGAAAACTTTTGTTGGGCATGTAGTCAACGGCACGTATTATATAGAGTGTTGCGTAATACGTGCGAAGTACTCGTGAGATGGAGAAAAAAATGTGTGGAACAAAACATGGAGTAGAGCGGAGATATTTTATCCATAGAAATATGTTCAAATCTATAACTAGTTTCATTTTTAGATATTTCAGCAAAATAATTCTATCTGTGTGTATATCGTGTAGTATCTATATAGATTATAGATAATTAATACAAGCAACAAAAGATTTTTCCTAAGAAAAGGGAAGAATTTAACAGAGATATAGTAAATGATTTCGTACTTTTTTGCTAAAATTCTAAATAATAAATTTTAAATAAATAATATGACTTTCATTTGATATTAAACGTTCTACATAGATATAAAATGTTCTATCATTTTCAAGCGATGAGATACATATTGGCACATACTTTCGCGAGATTTGTGCAATCACTTGCTCATCGTGTGCACGACATTCGTCTCGGTGAAGTAGTGACGCTCTGCAAATATTCTTTTTCGAATATCTACTTTTAAATATTTTTCCACGGTAAACAGGATCACCTTTGACAAATCGTGTTCGCTCTACTGACTCGTCTTGCGGCTTTAATACACTCGACATTCAAACGTATACGCACCATAAATGAATACAATCTCTTGGAGAAAAGACGCTTTGATATTTATCTCCACAGTAACCAAAAGAATCTTGCAAAGTGTCTAATTCTGATTTTAATGAAACTTTGTACAAATACGAGTTATGTAAATAGATTTAGAAAATATCAGTTAGTGCAGAAAATTATTTTAAGATTTGAAATTATCCCTTATAGCTAAAGTATTTTTTAACTTTCTTCGTTATATATAAAAAATTTAAGATATCAAAAAATAATATATTAAATTTTCAAGCTCGCTAAGCAATATAAATTAATAAAAAGATCAGAATAACGAGCAATATTGGGTCATTAATTCAAAATTAGTTTATTATGACATAATAAGAAAAAGATTAAAAATGAATTTATTAAAAAGTAAAAGCGAATATTATGTAACGTTTTGATTTTACATAGTCATTCTCATTTAAACAAATAATAAACTTAATATAATAAATAAAAATACGAAAAATAAAACGTTTAAAGGAGTCGTTGGGTATAAAATTAATAAAGTCACATTAGAGATTGGATATAAAAAATTGGTATAAAATTAAGTAATGTAAATAAAGAAAACACAATCACCCCAGACAACACACAATGTTTAGAAAATGTTTTTATGATGTCTCTTTTAGAGACCTTTTAGATACGTATGTCCTAAAAGAGGTTTTTCAACGTCCTTTAAATGCATATTGTCTGGTACTCTTCACAAACGTCATTCTGGATAGAAATGTATAGTCAACAACAGACAAAATTTATGTACCCATTCGTCGTTCAAAGGCGAGAATAAATCAAAAGGATAAGAATAACTCATGTATCAAATTCATCGAAATCACAACATATCTGAATAATTCGATTTCGATATATGTGATATCAAAAATAGGAAACAACGAAATTGTGTATGTGTTTAACAATACAACAAAACGTCATATCAATATAAATGAACAAACAAGAAATATATTAGCCAAAATACTTTTTTTTTCAATTTGATGTATCTAGAAATGATGTGTGTGTGTGTGTTGTATACACAAAATTTTATTAAAATAAAAATTTGACATTTCACAAAATTTCCGTTAAGGAGAACATACACTCAGAAAAATAAAAAAAGATAGGTTCATATTTCTGCAATTTTTTCGGCGAAAATTGTTAACTTTACTCAAGTGGGATTTTGATCAATATCTTACACGTATATATTAGTGAGTGTCACAAAAAATTTTAATTAAAAATATTAAAAAATAGCACCAATATAATTGGTGTAAAGCGTAAAGCTTATTCGTAGTAATAGTGGTTTATGATAACTATCACAACTTTCATCCAGCTTACTTAAAAAACCAAACCCCAGCAATTTCATGAAACATATTAAATTTAATCTTTGTCGTAGATGATTTTTAGATATTGCCAATTTTGACAAAATGAAGGATCTCTGAATTTAAATAGTGTCACTTTTCATCAAAGAATTGTTTATTTTTTATTATAAAAAGAAAACTGTGTTCTAAAAAAAAACTCTACGATAAAGACTAGATTTATCAATATATTTCAAGAATTTGTTGGTTTTTGGTTTTAGATGAGCTGTATGTATGAAAGATGATAAATTGTTATTACTGTAAACAATCTTGGCGTTAATAGTTGTATCGATAAGGTAAATGTATCAGTTAATGGACATGACCCAATTTACTGGACAAAATGATAAAAAATTGTAAATATTAAGCTTTTAATGATACGATTCTAAATAAATTCCTTATTAAATTTTTATAAACAACGGATTTATTTAGAGTCGTATATATCATTAAAAACTTAACATTAAAAATTTTTTGTCATTTCGTCCAACAACAGGATCATGTCTACTAACTGGTACACTTTCTAACTCCTACGAGTGTGTATTAATCTAATCAAGTTACTGAATATTATTTTATGAGAGAAATACTTGAATGTGTGTGTTGATCCATAATATACTAACTTCAAGATATTCACAAAGAGTTTAAATAGATGATTAGATGTTTGTGCAGGAATGAGAATTGCTTCTGTCATCATAACGATCACTGATCACTCAAGTTATTAACAAAGAGAGAGTTATTAATAACGAAAATCGGGGAAGGATTGGATAGGATAATGCAAAGTGTAACGCGCAAACTACAGAATGCTGGAGAATGAAAAGGCGACGAAAACGCGGCTGGGATGGAAGAGTGCGAAGGGGTGAGAGAGGGTTGACAATTCCAGGGTGTCGTAACGTATGAACGTGCAGGGCCAACCTCGAGTTCATTGCGAATTCATTGAGGATTTTCCAAGTGATTTCCCCGGTTATGTCCAAGGGTTATGCTTCAGACTACGAACGTGTATGTTGTCAGGGCGGAACAAAAGTCAACCACTTCTAACTTAATATCTTTCTCTCTCTCTCTCTCTCTCTCTCTCTCTCTCGCTCTTTCTCTACCCTTCTCTCTCTTTTCTCACCCTCTCTTTTTCTCGCCCTCTAAATTCACAATCTACAATACGACATGCGCCATGCATGGATTAAGTTGAATTTGTAAAGATTTAAGAGCGCGAGGCGAGATTGGAACTAATTAAAGAGTTAAATAATGTTCTATTGGATGGTACGGGGCGGAACACTTCGAAGAGAAACACAGTTACCAATTAAACTAAAATTTCTTACTT
This sequence comes from Trachymyrmex cornetzi, assembly GCF_001594075.2. Taxonomy (NCBI): domain Eukaryota; kingdom Metazoa; phylum Arthropoda; class Insecta; order Hymenoptera; family Formicidae; genus Trachymyrmex; species Trachymyrmex cornetzi. The sequence continues at coordinate 112,972 of NW_017295973.1, forward strand.
TCGGCAACTCGTTCACAATAAATGATTTGTGCGTTGAAAACTAAGTTCTCATCGAACAAAGAAAATTATTTTGTCACTCGAGTTCACTATTATTATATTGATAATTGCAGTGAAGTTAAAATGTACCTACTTTGTTTGAAGCATATCAGTAGAATTACTGATTCCAAATGAAAACTAAGATTTCTCATATTTGTATTAAATTAATTGTTGTTCTCATATGAATGCAAATTTACATATAGATATGGAATTACATCGTAATTGCATCTCTTCTGGTTATTAACATTAATTTAATTAACTAAATTTAAATAAATTAAAATCCAATTTTATACATATTTAGTTGCATAAATTTAAATAAATTTTAATAAGTAAACAAATAATTCGTATCTCTTTGATACCTACATAGAAAACAATAATTTCGATTACAAAGCTAAACGTGACTTTCATCCTTTCAGAAATATGCAAAGTAAGCATATTAATTTTGAATTATTTGCCATTACACTAAAGTGGTTTTAATGGCCGTACAGCCGTTTTGAAATTGTTTTGTTTGCTTTCAGAATATTTGCGTTTTGGGTGTAGACACAAATTGTAATTAACATTAAATTTTAGAAAGCTGTTCAAATTTATCAATATATATTGGCGTTGGCTCGACAACAAATACTGTCCACAATTCCTACGCGCATTATGTATTTCAAATGTGTGTTTGATTTAAATGTTTTGAAGAACCCTTTTTTTTTTTACAGTCATTCGAAATTTTGTCATTAAAACTACGGATTCTTTTTGACGGCGGATTAACGTAGATTGGGACGCGTTATTGCGATTACTCGGATTCGTAGATTCGGAGAATTGCGCGTATAACGATCGACGCAAATCTATATGGTAATACGATGACCGGTTTTGGGCGGGCGGCTACACGGTGAGATCTCATGTAGCCGTGGCATTCCAATCAGAACCTTCCATAATCCGAAGATCTTTGCTAACGAGACCATCGAGAATCGTAATCCAAAGAGGGTTGCCCAAGCTTCGAGATAATATTTCTCTCTTGCGCATCTCTCGGATCCTTTATGTATTTACACAATTGCGGCCAATGGACGTATCAAATTCGGTAACTAATCTAAACCGCGTTACCTAACTCCCCTTACCACATCGAAATTTCGTGTTCGTCTCCTTGTAATACTAACTGTATAGCATTTTGTTTACCAGCTCTTTCACGTGATCTGATTTTATCAAGGTAGCATCTTAAAATGTTCATTACAATTGCATCGCTGAATTAAAGAAAGTATTTTGTTCCACATAAATATAAAATTGTTTATATTGCTACACAGCGACATAACTTAGAGGAGGGTACAACTTTCATTTTTTCGTAACCGTTTGGAAATTGTTTTATTCATAAAATCCAAAAATTATTATTGTAACAACGCTAAAAAAAATTGATACATTGAGATAAAGAATAAAATCTTTACTTACATCGTTACGAAATCGCTGTCAGTTATGCTTCAATCATTTAAAAACTAATTCATAGAATTGAATCAACATTTTCGGTTTCCATGAAGAAAAATACAGATATAACAAAATGTAGAGATGAAATGATTCCCGAACGATCGCGAAAAAAGTTGTATCCTCCTATACATAAGATTGCCAGCAAGTTGCCAGCAATTATTAACGAAACCAACGCTTAGCCAACGCTACGACTATCAATTGACAGCAAAAGTTCTATCAATCAGTACTCGGCCATCACTGGTCCAATAACTGGCTGACAAATGATGGTTAAAGTTCTGTCAGCCAGTACTGAGCCATCACTGGCAAATGATTGGGCTAGTAGTACCATCTGCCAGTGCTGGTCCTAAATTATCAGTCGGTACTGGGCTAGTAGTTTGCTAGTATTGTATATCAGTACCTGAACTATGGTAGTCAGTAGCTAGCGATTGTATAATATAGTTCCTATATGGGAGCTCCTTTGTTATTTTTTAGTTGCTTGCAAAAAAAAGTACGGAAAAGAGAAAGAATATATTTTTATTCCTCTACAATCAATTAATGTTGCATTTATATTTAAAAATTAGTATTACAAAATTTTAATAACTCAGAACATTGAAATTTATCTTAGAAAACTTGATTTTTTTAATTATGTTGTAGCACAAATAAGCGATATATGTATACATGTAATTTGATATATATAATTTGAACATAATTTTTTGTGAATAATGCAGTTTTTTTTCATAAAAGTCATCGTCTAAATCATTGTTTCAATGTTCATTACATAACATCAATTAATTTCAAGAATCCTTTATTATTTGAATTTAGGCTTAATTTTAATTCATGGAATAATTATGTATCGAAAGAATGGTTTTATCATTAATGCTTAAACGTTCTACACAATTATTTTGATGATCAATAAAATTATTTTCACATCTGAATTTAGCTAAGTTTTTAGATATTTTAACAAAACCATTATTTCCGTGTATGTAATGACATAATTTTAATTCGTTAGTAAGAAGCGTAATTCTTTTAGATAATTATTTTTTTAAGAATTTTACATTAGACAAAATTTCTTTTAATACCATGAAAAAGTAAAACGGCTTACCATAGATTACTGAATCGTTACTACCCTTTTGAATTCTCAGTATTTTCAGCTTTTTAATTCCCGTTGCAAATGGGATCTAATAATTATGCATTTAATTAATCTATCAAAAGGGATACGTTTGTATAATCGTATCTGTAATCCATTTTACGTAATGATGCTATTACGTAAACAGGCGATCGGCAAAGCTCGCAGGATTACCTGTACCGTAGACGCCATCAAATACACAGATATATAGGCGGTCTACCATTTGCTAAATGACGTAATATTAATTCTCGTGTCTCATTAGTAGCTTTGCTCATTAATAGATGCATTCGATAAGTGTGGCGCATAATTGCCAATTTATCGCGATCATTGATGACCTTCTTAAGAGGTTTAATGTCGCAGAAAGACTTTACTCGGGAATCTATTTGCTCGAAATAGATACATCATATGGTCATCAAACTGCATAATTCTCTTAGAGAATTAGGAGCTGAACACAATGAAAGAAATAGGAAACAGGGAATGAGAATTTCAATCTATCAGAAATCATGTATTGTAGAATACATTCTTATATTTTGTTCTCTATTTCTTTGATTGTGCGCAGCTCCTTAGAGTAGATTTGCGTTGAGTTTTATAATTCAAAAGAGTAACGTAAAAATAGAACGTCGATGGGGTCTTCAGGATCAATCGCGATAGATACCTCTCTCGCGTAGCTAACAAAGGAAACAATAGCGGCACACATGTGAAACTGCCATCGGCTGGCGACGTATTCCGTATGCACGAGTCGAAGCATGGAGAAAAAGGAGCCATTAACTCGCGTAATTATCCTTGGACGGACGAGGCTAGAGTTACGGGCGGCTAATAGCAGCGTTTCCTGGCACTCCCTCGCGGGATACGGCGAGGAAGAGGCGCGCGAGACGTGAGACCGAGAGGGTAGAGACGGACTACAAGGACTCCTATTATCGATACTGATGCCGGTGCCAATGCGATCGTCCGTGAAATCGCCACGGAATAAGCGTCTCAAAATACTCACGCCGATATTATTCGTCAGGCGTATTACGCATTGCTGGTGTTGAGTGTTTGAGTAAGGACGAAAACACGTATAACGATGCAGAACAAACTCCGAATAAACCGATCATTTCGATAGACATTGCAGAGAATTTATGCTGGACAAGTTTTATGGAAAGAAGATGCATTTAATATATATACGTACGATAACTTTTATGATGATTGCTAAAGCGAGATTAAATTGAAAAATGCTGCGTAAAGAAAATAAAAAGAGCACATAAAAAGGACAAATAGAAAATAAATTTATACATATATTTAATATTACTAAATATTATCTAATATAGTATTAGCAAAAATTTGAGTCTGACAAGAATTTTCTTCTAAAAGCTGTTCCAATTCTTCGTCTTAATTTTTTTGGGATTGTCCAAGGCATTCTTTTTCTTGGAGATTGAAATTGCCATCAGGAAATTTTTCAAATCATTTTTTACACGTACTATAAGATACAGCATTTTCACCTAGGGCCGAGCAAATCATTTTCCATTTCTTATTTTCTATTGGTTGTGTTTTTATATGTACGATCCAATAAGATTCTTATTGTTCTTCTCATTTTCTTAGCCTCGCCCGCAGTTTTCTTTAGGTAAAATAAATACCTTAAATGCTTTTCAAACGACATCGCTTTTACTACTGCGTGTTTTGAGATTATATCGACAGCACCGTCAACTATTATACTTCGTTTTAAAGCTGAAGGATGGCGCTTTAAAACGATTATACGGTGGAAAAAAAGTTAAATTTAAATACGTGATGTAGTCGATTAAATGTAGGGGCCTAATAATATTGGCAATTTAGTACCATTGGTAATTTGGTACTTTATATGTATTTAATCCTATATATGTATATATATATGTATATGTATATAGATATAAAATTTACTACACAATGAGACATAACTCAAAAATTATTTTTTTAATTACTGGCAGAAAAAGAATGAAAATATTTAAAAATGCGTTATTAGGAATCAGCACGGTAAAAGTACGCAATATTAGAAATAAAAAATTCAACAAAACATAATATAAATAAACTAAGACAAAGGGCTAATGGGAATTGGCGCTGTAGTAATTGCGCTATTATTACGTAAATCCGATATTACAAACATATAGTATGTATAGACGTTTCGATTAATATTTTAGCCATCTTTAATATCGTGTTACAAAAAAAAATCTCACGATTAATTTACGCTAATTTGTATCATCGTCTATTTGTAACACGATACTGAAGATGGCTAAAATATTAGCCGAAACGTTTACATATATACATATGTGTGTGCGTGTGTGCGCGCGTGTGTGTGTGTGTATGCGTGTTTATAATATCGGATTTATGTAATAATAGCACAATTACTACAGCGCCAATTCCCATTAGCCCTTTATCTTAGTTTATTTATTTGCACTTGCAATTTCTGGGAATTTGTTTCTTTCTATTATTGTTTGTTTAAAACATAATATATTTCAAATCAATTAAGTCATATGTTTCGGCTCATTCCGAGTTATCTTCAGTGCAACAAAGCCATTGTGAATTTAGGATTGGTCAGTTTACAATTCCATAACAAGCAATAGTCAAACGGTCAAGTGTGCTCCTTCGCGATCCCAAATTTGATGTGCAGCACTTAAAACTTGGTGTGAACGTTGGTCAACCAGTTATAACTGGATGGAAAGAGACTGTGGGCCAATTGTTTCATCCTCAGATAAACTATATGATAATTTATTTAATAAGTAAACAGAACAGTAAAAGAGTAAAAGAATAAGAAAGTAAGAGAATAAAAGAGTGAGCTGAAATTTATCAAAGATGGAATAACTCAGCCTGTGTATATCAGATTGAGCTTACTTCAGAATCGCAAAGCACATAAACCAAATAGTATAAATAATTAAGTGCATTGTTAAATTCATAATGTTGAATTATAATTAATTTTAGTTTTTTAAAATCATTTATATAGGTCGCCATTGTTCCTATTATGTTATTAATTTAATTAAAACGATGGAGTTAAACAATTTAACTCAAGAAAATGTATTAAATTTGTCTCAAATTTAATTTATTATTTACTAACGGCATGTGTTAATATGGTTGTTTACATTAAAATAAATCACAGAAATAGATTGATTTTAACATACTTACATGAAAGTTAGGAATAACACAAAACGTTATTTAACTCAAAGGACTGGAATGTTTGTTGGAATGTTATGAATAAAATTTGTATATATTAATATACATTGCGTATTAAGTAGTAATATATATGTATATAAATTGTATGCACATATATTTAATTTGTATTTTATAAATAATGTAATTGAGTCAATAGACAGAGGCGAAAATTAAAACGTGTATAAATAATATAAATTAATAGAATTAAGAGAAGATGTGTAGTTAAAACAATATGGCGCCACGGATGTATTATTAATTAAATTTTATTTTTAATATTGCGCACCGTTTGCCACGCTGACTTCTAACAATCTTTTGAATATTATTTATTTAAAGAATATTATTATTTTTATTAATCTTTAACTGCGTCGATGAAAAGTCATCCTAACATTTGTAGATATTTTGAAACTAAAGCTTTTTTTTTGTTTGTATCTTTTACAAAGTTCGTATCTTCCACTAAATGACCCAAGCCGGATTTTTCAAGCGTCCCGTTTGAACATTCAATGCAAATAAAATACCGTCGCATCGTCCGACTATTAGGGGAAAATTCAGAGTGAATTTAGCTACAATTGAAAATCCCATACCGTACAGAAATCCCAACTGATTAAAACTTTTTTTAGATCTAAAAAACTCTAATGTAATTGAGAGAGCTAATATTGAAAACAAAAAGGAAAAAAAGAAAAGAAGAAACATACTTACTTCCAATTTTCTACAATAAGTTATTATACTAAAATTTTATTTTACCCTCCCGTCTGTAATATTTTTGGATCTTTTTTAAGATAAACAAAATTTTATTTTTAAATTTCTTTGAAGTAAAAGGAAACGAAATTCGCTTCCCTTATTACTAAAAAAAAAGCTTGACATTTTAAAACAAATTTTTCCTCATTTTTCTTCATTTTTGTTTAAATTTCAATTTTTATTAAATAAAAGTTATAACATTCGAGTTAAAAGATTCAGATTGCAAACAGCAAATAAAAATGTGATTGCAGATAGAGAGTTCATATTACAAAAAATTTGAACGATTTAAAACATTCAAATTTATTGATAAAAACTTTGTGTTATTTTATGCCGTTGGCGGTGCTGTACAAATAAAAGCTAAATTAACGATGATCCTAACGATAATTTTAGAAGAACGATGGTGTCATTTGATTAAAATCCTTTATGCTATCATTTTGGATTAATTCAGAATACGTAAATTTCTGGAATATTCACAAGAATGGTATGTCTGTGCTTTTTAAAAATTAATTTACCTATTTTTAATAGCGAACGCTTTAATATCGTCTTAGTACATTTTTTAGTATTTACATTTTCACTACAGAAATTTAACATTTCAACGATAACGAGAGTAGCTGATCGTCCGCTTGCGCAGTTTGCCGGAATTTATGCGCTTTGTCGCAAAAGTTAGCAGGCTAAATTATAGTGTAGGGACATCTCGATTGGACGCGCGAAATGAAATGTAGATACATTCGCACGTCACGACGGTACATTATGCATATTGCTCGCGATCTGTAGCGGGCACTCGACTCGTTGGCACTTGGTAACTTGTGCGCACTTACGTGACTCACGACGGAGTGCCTCTCATTAATATGCCGAGAGGGGCAGGTGTATATTTCACACAGAACGAGCTGATATTTGGGTCCCGTATTTTAACGCCGTTATCTCCACGACAATTCTTCGGCGGAATGTAGGTCCGTAACCGCGTATATTTAATTTCTTTTTCCGCGTAATCCCTAGCGACAGTCGTCATCCGAGAACTTTGCATTGCCGCGCGGTCTATCGAATTGCTTCTCGACCTTTCGCGAATGGCGAAGAAATACTGGAAAAGTTCACGGAATGCATAAACGAATATGCATCTATTCGAATTTCTATCATTTGCGTTTTATTCACTATTCAATTTATCCACAATTCTTATAATTATTTTCGATTACACTACACGGAGAAAATTTTATATTAAGTTTTAATACAATTTTAAATTACACTTTACTATGTCTTGTATTTTCGATGGACTATCACAATTCCGACTTAACTTTTACTATGGTAATACTAATTTTTATCACATAAATAAAGTAATTATTTTGTTAAGCCATATTCTAACATGAAAACAGTTAATTTTTACTATGCTACGCAAACAAAATTTGTTAGGTATATTTGATTTTGTAATAAAAAATTTTTACTATAAAGAAGTGTAAAAATTACCTTATATTATTGTTTTTAAAAAAATAACTATAGCATTTAAACTTATAATTTACATGAAGACCGCATCTACTGCTACATTATAGTAATTTTAAATATAAAATTTTCTCCGTGTAGTTTACAATATTTGCAAGGTTTTATACATATAAAATTCGTTTCTAAGGTGAAGTTTGTTTTTTTTATTTGAGCCCAAATCTGACATATTCCTGTCATACCTAGTTTTTGAGATAGGAAAAAACATTTTTCCAATATTCAGTGAAATTTATTGAAATTAGAACACAAATTAGAAGTGTATAATTTTTGTTTTTTTTTATATTTTCAATCCGACAACATTTGCTTAGCATATTTTCCTAATATTCCTGAACGTTTTTCAATTATTATCAAATCCTGCTGGAAACATTTGCTTTTCTTACTTTTCACACCCAAATTATTTGGAAAGAAATGCTAAAAAGAACATGCCACGTCTTAAAATATAATATATAGACATAAAGATTATGCGTTTCCTCCGTGTCCAAATCCATTCTTGAAATACCATTTCAAGGCATTTCAAGAATGGACTTGGACACGGAGAAAACCCGCGAAACGCATAACCTTTATATAGAAAGCACCCGTGGAAGCCTCAAGAATATTAATATATATAGACATGTTATTATATATTTTATAAATTTACCTGACGAAGTTTTTCTAGCGGCAGATTCAACTCAGCGTCTAAAAATATGTTTAAAAAATTGTTCCTCTTTTGCAGTAAAAATTAATGAAAATTTGTAAACTTCTAGTGTTATCAACGTGAAATAATTGTCATTCTTCGTAGTTTATGTTAAGCTATCTGCGGCCACGAGATTACGCGATGGGTTTAGGATGTCGCGGTTCAATGGTGCACACCCTCGTGGTGTACACGGGCCCAAATATTGATTCTAATATGACGGTAACTCGAAGGATGGCCAATGGCGCGTGTATATCTTCCGTGAGCATGTAAGCGTGTAACGGACGGTCCTCGCCCACAGGATTGTCCACCGTTTCGAGAGGGGCAAACTCAACCACTCGCTCGTCGCTAGCTCGAGAAGTGGCTGGCTCGACATAGACGGGCGGAAATGTATCGACTTGGCGCCTTCCGGCGGTCACGTCTCGACGCACTTTCCTTCCTTTTCCGTCTGGTTTGCGGAACCTATCGAGATAATCGTGCCGACAAGATTTCGTCGAATTCGACCGTAATTCTGCAAGGAAATGCGACGCGTTCGGTCGGGACAAATTTACAGCATGACGTAAATTTGCGGACGTGCGAGGGCGTTAATTATAATCATGGGCGATGACGACAATTATATTCCCCAGGGGGCTTGTAGCTAATAATTTTTAGGAATCTCCAGTAGCGTAAATAATAGCGTAATTAGCTATCGATTCGAATAGAAAATCTATTAAGGGAGACGTATTACCTTCTATTCTATGTGATAAAAGTTGATGTTTAAAAATTTCATTATAATTACTCTTAAATATTGAGATGAACTTATTGAGCTCGAAAAGAACAGTTTTAACTAACTTAAATATCTAAACATTTAGCTAAATATAGATTAGAAAATAATTTTATTAAACTATCAAAATAATTATGCAGAACGTTCAAGCTGATTGCTAGAATATAACAATTTTTTGCAACATTGTTTATTGTATTTGAATTTCCTTCGTTTCCCTAATTACAATGATGATCTGACAAAATTATTTTCAGATCTATATCTAATAAAATTTTTGTGTATTGTAACAAAATCGTTCTTTCGGTCAAATCTTCTAATATCGAAATTTTCGGAAAAATCTTATAGTTTTAGTTTTCTAAAATAAATAAGCGTATCAAATTTTTTTTATAAAGTTTAAAAGATTTTTTGTATGAAGAAGAATTCATTTTGTGAGGTAAAATTACTGAAAAAAGCGTAAAACCATGATTGAAATTTTACTGCGTCCTAACTGCTCGATGCTTACTTCAATTCGGAGCAAATTTATCATACGTGAATAACATTCGCCAGAGAGGTGCGGCTCGACACCGACGACCGACGTACGATCCCATATAGATTCGAGTCGCATAAAATGAATTTAATTGCCTTTGTACGAGAATTTCCATATAAAATCTGACCGGGATTAGACAGGACGAGGGGTTGCGGTGTGATGCACGCACTATTCAGCAACGTGAGCGAGCTTTCGATAATTCAGCCGGCATAATAGCCGACTTTCGAAACTTTATACGTGCGAGCATGAATTATGCGGTGGAAATAGCGTGACATTTGCTCTTTTGACGATACCGATTTGACGTAAAACAAACTCACGTCATATCGGCTCGCGCGAGCACTTCGACCGACGTCTCGCGCCTCGATATGCATCGTTGATAAATTTAATACATGTCAGCCACATATTCTCGTGAAAATCAGGCTGATGGTAGATCATAGAATATTTAATCAAACGTATCACGGTAAATTGTCGAAGATCGTTATTTATTGAATCTCTGCGATCGCATATGTAAGGAGATGGAAATTATTTATTTGATGTAAAAGCATGGTATGGAAAAAACTGCTCTAGCATAATTTCATTATTTTCTTCTATAACAGCTGCAGATCTAAATGCGAGGCAATAAAATTTGCACGCCCTCAGATTACAGAGCTACCTGACGTCTTGATTTTCGATACCTTCTCTTTTTTTAGATATATCAGACTTATTTAAGAGTCCTCGTGAATATTTGAAATTTCTCGTGATTTGCCCTAATTTTTTTTATTTTATAACATGATTAAATATTTTTTAATAAGTGTCGATTTATTTTTCATTTTATCAAAATTTTGTAACTTCAAATTGAATGTCGCTATTAAGAACATACATACATTGTTCCGTTTAACTAAATTATTTTAACATTTATGTACACATATTAACTAACAAATTGGCAATTAATTAATAATTATTAATAATAAAAAAAATACAATAAGACAGCTTCACAAGAAAAGTGACACAAGTAAAAAATTTGTTCAGAAGAAAATTTGTTCAAAAGAAAAATTTCTAATTAAAATTAATTACGGCAGTATTAAACGTGAGTTAACTAGAGCTAATTACAAATTGCCTACTCCATGTTTTAAGTCTAGAAATAATGTAAAAATCAATTTTGCTTGTTATATTAGACTCCTAAAATTACTTCTATCTTGATTTATATTATTTTTTCGTTTTCAATTCTTTTCTATTTTCTATTCATTTCTATTCATATTTCTATTTCAATTTATATCACTTTCTTGATTAAGAACCACTGTATTTACAATGTTAGATATTAAAAGAGCAATAATCCAATCCTTAGAATTAAAAATAGCATTTTGTTATTTTTAACTTTCATATGTGTCAACATGCAAATTAATCCATTTTTGTGGTTAGTTTTAAAGTAAATAACTTCCCTATTAACATACACTTATAAGGTCTGTTCTTTATTGAAAAATTCTCTGAACAACCTATATTCGTTTTACTTCAACTTATTATTGCACCTATTCAGAGAATTTATTTATAAAAAACAGACTTATAGTAAACATTAAATTAAATTTTAGTCAAATTTAATGTTTTTTTTTTTCATTATTGTTCAACTCTATTGTTTTAGTTAAAATAACGACATACCTGTACAAGGTTGCCATAGACCTGGAAAACCGAGAAAAATCAGGGAAATTGAAATTGTTCATGGAAAACTGGGAAAAGTCAGGGAAAAATATAAAAGAAATTGGAATTTTGAACTTTGTTCACAATTTTCTTAAACTGTTCCTATATATTTGAAATAATTTTTATAATTTTTTAAATATTATATCCGATGTTTATAATCAAATACGTTTAAAACTCGCACTTTAAACGATTTAAAAAAAATAATTACAATTTATATTTTATTCAGTAATTTTATTTGATTGCTCTTTTTCGTCATAACTGCATTCTTTTTTCCAAAACTAATTTATTTTTTGTTGGTTTGAATTTGCCCCCAAAAGTTTTATTATGCTACTAAGCTTCTTTTTTATTTTTAATAATATAAGCTAGCTTTATCCTTTTAAATGTTAAAATTTATTACATATTTTATAATGTTAAAATTTTTACATATTTTATATTGGTCATGAAAATTATTCATTTTTATCTAAACCTGGAAAACCTGGAAAAGTCAGGGAATTTTAAAGTTCATTTTCTGTAACAACCCTGCTGAGTAGAAGCAATGGCGATTTGCAGGAATAATTAAAAATAACTTACATTGGATATAATTTGACATTACGAATTTAACAGCGTAGTCGCGGACAAGTAAACGCATTTTACTCAAATCCGATAAATCATTCGTCGACGGCATTAGATCCGACGCGACAGTTGTACTACTGGCGATCCCTCATTGATGAAAGAGAGAGAAAGCCTCGCGTACTTAACGCACGCGACGCGGTGTATCCTCGCGGTATTCTCTGAAGAGCGACGCGGATGGGGAGTAGTGCAGAACGGCGGAGGCACATCGGCACACATCACCCTGAGGCTCTAGTATAATCGAAGACACGTGAACGCCCGCACGGGCAAACACGGCCGCTCGTATATACGTACACGTGCGGCCAGCATGAACACGCATCACGTGAAAGGTGTGGGACGTATATACTAATGGAGGTACCGAGCCCAACCCACGCGGATCACGGATGGGTGCGGCATTCTACTCCGGCTAATGCGTGGGTGTGCCGCGCGCGTAACAGTGCCTTAAGTAATTGTTTATTGCCATGTCGGCCAGGCCGACCGCACTTCGGTCTCACTGCTCTTCGTCGAAAACGCCTCGTGACTCGCCCAGCTATCTGCGAGGAAGCCCCGGCGACGATAAATTTTATTTCCGGGTATAATGCCGCGCGTGCCACGGCCTCGAACAGAATCAGATTTTAAATCTTACTTTTCTAACGAACGTCGTTGTTCCGATTTCGCGGTGCGCAGCATAGTATCCTATTTAAATTAGTTAAATCTTCTTTACCGGTACCTCACGTATTTCGAAGTCCCAGGAATAATTAGGGTGTTTATTACCTGGAAGAACCTGGAATTTTCAGGGAATTTCTTTATTATTCTTAAAAATTAGGGATTTTTATGGAATTTTATTGAAACTCAAGGAAATTTTTGTAATTTATTTTTAAATTTAAATTCTATATCTTCCTGAAAGCCTTGCTTCTTTGATCTTTTTCTCTTGATGATGCAAAATGTTGTTAATTAATTAACAATTAATAAGTATGGCATACATTTCTGCATATATTCATGTACATTCTCATTTACTTGCGAGATTTTAAAAAAATTAGGATAACAAAATTAAGTAATTCACTGATATTGTATTGTAATGAATTTTTCCTATCTTTCTATTTTACAGGTTTCGTAGCTTTAATTATAAAAAATGACAATCCGTGGAATCTCTGCCTTCTATTAATTTACACTTATAGTTTGGTTTCTTGCACGCCAATTTATTTCAAAGTTATATTAAAAATTCATTAACCTTTTACCCGAAATTTTGAATAAAAATACTTATGGAAGATATAAGAATTTTTAAGAAATTTTTTTACAAGATTTCAGTAAATACTCTGATAATGTATCAATATGATAATATGTCAATATTTCAAAATGAAAAAGTAATTACCAACAATAAAAAGGTGAAGAAACGGGCTAATTAGAATGAACCGCTGTAAGCGTTGCGCAAATTTTTATGTGTAAATCTTTGATTTATTTGGATGTTTCGACTCACGTTCGAGTCATCTTCAATAAAACTATAAAATTACATAGATTTGCGATGAATTCTTGGCGAGAGAACTCTACTAGTTATCAAGAGTTGTTGATAATTCCAATAGAAATCGCAACAAGCGAGGTTGTCTTTTTTAATTGTTTTAATTACAAATAATCTTATAATATTATATTTATGAAGACATGTTTTTTGTCACACTTTTCTCGAGAAGTTTAAAGAAGTTCAAAAAGTCGAATAATACCTAGAAATTAATATCCGATTAATTTTTAGCGACAACGTCGACGACGTGCTAAGTAAATTCACTTCTATTAAATTTCAAAGGATCCAAAATTCTAGAAAGTATTAGATTGCGTAGTCCGCTGGAGCTTCTAAACGAGAAAGCAAGTCTGGCGAGCGTAAAATCCTGTGAAGCTCTTTCGGATTGTCGGGCCATTGTTATCTAACGTTTAAAAGTTATGAGCTGCTTTAATTGCGGATTACGCACTCGGCGTTTATGCGGCAAAGTCGTAACGTCATCACACATGTGCGGGCGTTTAAATAAATTTTAAACGCGCTAATGTCACGTCATTTCACGTACGCGACAAATAACGCATATATCTACATTTGAGATAAGTGGCTTTTAACAACGCATAAGGAAACAAAACCGCGTTTACGAAACAAGACTCGTTATCGGTCATTTATAAATATTATCGCAGTTTTAATTAGAATCCTGTACGTAAGGTTAATTAGCATGGAAAAAAGTTATAGCGGAAAAGATAAAATATAATTTTCCACGTTGTCAGCACTAACATGTACAATGCATGTTATATACTGTTGTTCAAATTGCGTCGTATAAATTATCTAGTGTCCTGCAATTAAATTGACTGAACATAAATTGCAAGGTCTTTATAATTCAACATTGTTATATTTTTTATTTATCTTTGTTATATTTTTTATTTATTACATCGTGATTGTTTAAATTACACTCCTTATTCAATATTTTAAACTATTTCTTTAAAAAGAGGTGATTGTTAATTGCCCCCGGAGGCTATTTCAAGTTTAAAACATTTTACTCTAATATTCTAATATCCGGCTGCACCACGACTGATTAACTTTTATTTCGAAATTTCCGTTCTTTCACTGAGAGAAAAATGTTTGGTATTTGTAACTATAATTACATATCACTATAATTATTATTATTACTGCTATAATGATAATAACAGTAACTATATATATAGTTATAGCAACAAATGTATATAGTTGGCAACCTAAAAATGACTATATAATTATAGTTGTTATAACCATAAAATAGTTGAAATTACCATAAAAATGATTCGAGTGACTATAATTTTATAGTTATATTTTGGGACAATCATATTTTTTATGTAATTATATTGATATGTAATTATAGTTACAAATACCAAACATTTTTCTCTCAGTGTGTTGTAATAAATACCCCTTTTAAAATTATAATTAGAAAAGGACAATATAAAGTGATATAAATTACGACAGAAATTAATTGACGAAGCAGGTCACGAACGATCAAAATACAACGCAAATGTTTACTTTTTATCTGCTAGATGATACTTTTAGCTGCTAATAGACTAATATTTAACGAGGTGTTTTCGCGAAAGCTCGTATCAAATAGACCTGCGTAATTTCCTAATGCAGCAGTGGAATATCTCGGGGCACAGAGCTCGGTTCTCTTTCTAATCAGCACAGGATCATTTAAAAGCTATCGCGCCTGGCTTTAATTGCAGATTACAAACTCGCCGTTTGTGCGCGGCAAGTTCAAGACGATATTTCGGGTATCGCAGCTTTCCCGGCGCTAATGACGGTAATTATCTTCGTAGAGTCGTCGTGTTTGTCAGTGCACGCACGCACGCACGCACGCACGCACGCACTCACGCACGCAGGCGCATCAACGGCATATATACGCGACGTAATCATTCGCCTGATGTAACTAGCCCCCCGACCGAGAGGGTGGCGTCGTGTTGGCCGAGAGGGTGTTCCCGCGGCGTCGTCGAGAGAAGTCAATTTTCATTTAAGTTTAGGGTGCGCCGGCACGCTATCGTTTCTACGGAATGATATCGCTGCGAGCTAAGGTCGCCAGCGCGACGCTTCCGTTCACCCATCATCTAGAAAACCAGTCGATATAGAACGCGAAGCATTAACAGGACAGGAAGCAATTGCTAGCGAAATTATAGCTCCTGTAGTCCATATTTTGAAGCAAGGAATATAATGAGTTATAATAAATTTTACTCAAAGAAGAGCTGTAAGATTTAAAAAATAGACCTTCATCCTCTAAAGATTAACTATTGACTATCTCACGTCTAAATGAAAACGTAAAGTTGCATTTGGAAGTGAATGAGATTTTATTGGAAAGAAAGGATCTCACACTAATTATGGAACATTGGATCCCAGTGAAATGAATCAGTTTTCATTGTAACTTTAAGGCCCGATTTCATTATTTGGTTAATTTGTGGTTAAACCTAACCTGACGTTTCATCCAATGGGCTTCACCCATGATATGATCACAGATGAAGCCCATTAAGTTAATCCTAATCACAAGTTAACCAGATAATGAAAAACCGGGTCATAATATGATGAACAAAAGATGTCACAAAGCTCAATAATTAAATAGTTTTTGAGTTATAGTATATCAAATAAGATCCTCTGGTGTGAGCACAAGTTTTATATCTTTGATATAGTAGTTCAAGAACTATCCATTATTGAGCCTTGTACCTTCATACACCTTTTGTTCTTCACTCATAAGCCACATTATATGTGAAAACTAACTCATTGTATTAAAATCCAATTTTCCATATAATTAGTCTATATAGTAAATTGGATCCTGATGAAATGAGTTAGTTTTCACGTATAATGCAGCTTTATAATGTTTTGAAGGAAAGATATTATTAACACAAGGCTCAATATTGGATAGTTTTTTTAAACTATCAAATGTGTAAAATTTGTGCTTCTAGACCATTTTTGATACCTATAGCTAAAAAATTATCCATTATCGAGTCTTGCGTTTATAATATCTTTCGTTCAACAATACTGTAAGTTACATGAAAATTAATTTATTTCACCGAGACTCGGTTTTTCATATAATTATAGCAAGATCCTTTCTCTTAACAATAATAAATATCTCATAAAGCAAATTTAAATTTATATTTAATATACAGACCATCATTAATCGTATTGTTCTAATCTTTAAATACATGTACATCTCTTTCGCTATCGTGCTGCTTTGAAATTCTTTTATATCTTTCAAGATTAATCTTTAAACTTCACTTTTCAAACTTCTTATATTCAACAATATTTTTAGGAAAACAAGAGGACGCGATGAGAAAGTTACTTTACGTTTATGTACTTAGCAAAAAGAATAGCGTCATTTATCAAATCGACGAGACTTTTATAATAGCGAGAGATAGAAAGCGATGCACGCGGGACACCTCTTCGTATCACTCGACTCTCGTCTCCAGCATTCTTTCGGATTCTTTATGAGCAAATGTGCAAATCGCGTGCCGCATTTGTCACACACGCGTAGCACCGTGACGCCGACAACGCGACGCTTATGGCTTTCTCATTTTATTACATGACATCGTCGCGCGCGTATTAATTCCCAAATCGGATGTTGCAGTCGACAAATAACCTAATTAATCGAGCGAATTTAATTAACCCCGCCTGCACACCGATCTCCGCCCAAAGCTAAAAGTTATGATACTTGCTCACGCAAGTTGCCATGCTTCATCTCCGTCCTTTGCACGCTCTCTTCCTCTATCTCCTCCCCTCTTTCTCTCTCGTTTCACCCTCTTTTTCAACGTTTCCTCGTACCAACCCTCGTTCATCTCCGACTCGTTTCACCCTCGGCTATCGAGCCGTGCCCAGTCGGCTGTAACGAAAATTGACTTTCTCGCGAGAATGAGAGAAAGAGCGGGGGAGATAGAGTATATCGCTGTCGAGACCTAGTTTCGATGATTTCGACTTCTCGGTTTCGGCCGACGGCGCGGCGCGCTGCAGTAAGTATATCCCCGTTTTATCCGTTTTTCCCCTCCTCGTGCTTTTTTGAAACCGCTTCCGCATGCCTCGTCAAATTTTCCACGCGATTGATAAAGAAAAAGAAAAAAGGAACATGCGAATCTCGTCAAGCCACGCCGTACTGATTCGCCGCGTTCTCACCGACTGGCCCAGTTGATGTAATCGAATCGGATATTGACGGCTGATACGAAAATGCACTTCCGCCCCGATACATCGGGTTTCTGTTTGTAACGGATACTTATAGAAGTAAGGAATGGTGAACTCTTACATTCTTCTTCACTTATCTTATTTCCTATGTTTCCAAAAGTCAATCACGATAATCGCGGTTGATTCGTTTCTTAATGGTGGAAAATTCGATTTTTATAAGTTTATAACATTATTAAAAATAATATTGAGAAAGTGGTTATTAATTAAATATTACATAATCATTTATTTAACATTTTATCAAATCTTATATAGGTTTGATATTGCAAAATTTAGGACAAAATAGTTTTATTTAACTAAGTAGAAAAATACTTTATTTGATCTAAGCCAAATCGAATTTTGTAACACAATTAAAAGTAAGTAACGAAAAGATCTTGTCGGTCTGGACTGGATCTTAATGTTTAAATAATATTTCTGTGTGAATTATGCATATCCAGTTCTATAACTGTGCGTCGAAATCATTTTCAATCTTTAAACGCAATCTTAAACCGAACTGGGGCAATAAATTATTATAAATTATTATAAATTAAACTTTTGATTAATACTATTAAATGTGACTATTAAAAATAATATATTGAAAAAGTGATATTTATATATTCATTAAATATTACAAAGTCGTAAAACCTTTATTTCAATATTTTGTTAAGTCTATACATGTAATTTACAAAATCTGGAGCACAAGAACTAAAACAGTTTTATTTTACAACTAAATAGGAAAATATTCAGACTTATTATAGTGTTATTCAGGTTTATAAGTGTTTAATAATATTTTGATGCAAATTTGTACATATTTTCGGTCCTGTAGTTTTATTTTCAACTGTATACACTTTTAAAATAAAAATACTTAATATTTTAGTATTTAATGTTATTTTGGCAGGAATTTATATACATATCCAGTTTTCTAGTTTTATTTTAAACCACGTTTTAAAATAAAAATTAGTTTTATTTAAAACTGTAGTTTTATTTTAACTATGACATCATTCAGCCAACGCAAGAAAAGTAAATCTATTTGGTATTTGTATATTTCTTTATTAGATAGAAACTAATTATCCGAAATCTTAATTAATGTCATTCCATAAATCAAGATGATTGAAATTACATTAAATTAAATATATACACTACATTACGCGACAGTTTCCAACAATTTGTAGCTATTCGTGGGAAGACATCATTTTGCGCTTGATCGGTTTGAATCGTCGAACGACTCTTCTGTCGCGCTTCATCGGCGTGACACAGCAGCTGCTGGCCGCGTTACTTCTCGGACACCCGCAGCATTCGTTGGCTATTAACAGCCGAGGTAAAGCAGCTCGTTTGTATGTGAGGGTTGCAAGGTGTAGCTGTGTACCATCTGCTCGTGCACGTGGCCCTGGCACGTGTTGCCAGCTGATAATAACCGCCGCCGCGGCGTGTTACATCGACACACATCAGATTTTCACGATGAAGATCGCCAAGAATACATATTAATCCTTTCCACTTAATCGTTGACTTTATGGATAAATTGCCCGATCTGATATCGTCACATTACCTATTATTATATCTGTACGTGCATGTTTTGCAAATCATTCCGGAGGGCAACACGTGTAAGTTACATGTATCTTTTCGCTGGACGTCACGGTCGAAATTTAAAAGGAAATATACCATGTATCGACATTTAATATATTGGCGCGTTTAACGTATACAGCAGTGGAATACTAAAATGATTTTAAAATGAAAATAAAAGTAGCTTTATGGCTTCAAGAATAAATCAAATATAATATAAGTAAGATGCCTATAAAAGTTTCCGCGGTTGTTAATGCGTAAATAATATATTTATAAGGCGATAAAATATGATTTACAAACAATTGGAATATACTTACCAACAAAGTTAACTACAAATGTTTTGACTCTGGATTTTATTGCCTTATAAACATTGTATATATATTCATAAGGCGATAAATAGAGAAGATGGTATTTGGCACCCTATTTATATTTTGTACAATAACTTGATTAATAACGAATATTTGAATTTAAAACTTAACAATTACATTTATCGAAATGTTGTTCAATCGATTCTAGACTGAAAGTTATAAAACATTTATTTAAACGCTTTTTAAACAAAACCAATTTTTTAATATGGTCTTCCACAAAAACAGATATAAAAAATTGGTTTTGTTTAAAAAACAGTATTTGGTTACAAAATTAACAGAAAAATAGTATATTGTACAGTATACTACAAAAAAATTTTTTTCAACTAACTAAACACATTTAGTTATTTGCAGATTTGATTAATTCAACATATTTTATTTAATTGAATTTAACTGCAGTTTGCTTAACATTAAATAGTTTGTTAAGCAGCTACGGTTAAATTCGATGCACATTAACAAAATACTACTGTTTAACTTTATATATATATTGAGTGTATTCTTTGTTACCTAACATTTTATTTGGCTGTATACATTTTGAGTTATGCAAAGTTAAACAGTAGTATTTTGTTAATGTGCATCGAATTCAATCGTAGCTGCTTAACAAACTGTTTAATGTTAGGCAGACTGCGGTTAAATTCAATTAAATAAAATTTGTTGAATTATATATATATATATATATATATA